>NC_079433.1:19408287-19418287 GCF_026213295.1 Gadus chalcogrammus | reverse complement strand
GCAGGTACGAGCTGCCACAGCCCCTGAAGCTGGCGCTAGAGGCCATACTTGTCCAGGCGTTCAAGCGAGTGAGATGGAAATGTTATTAATTTGTTCTTAACATGCACCGTATGTTACTGAAAGACATGTTTTAAACAAAAGAGACATTGAACTTTAAAGTCTATTATGTATATTATTCATTGAATCACTCATATGCCATAATTTACTTTAAATAAATTATTTTGAAATACTTTCTCGGAAAAATGTAAGTATGCGATTAATTTAGATTAATTAATCACAGAGCCTGTGATCAATTAGATAGACAGCCCTAATTAACACACATTGACTGCCTCCTCGGCTGGATTTTGCACATGCAATAACTGTTGAAAAACTGGTTTGGTATTTTTCATGCCATGGTCATCAGGTAAAAGTGTTGCTGTGTGAGCTTGCTTGGAGAAGCTTACCTTCAATTCTCTGTCCTCATCGCCGCTGCACAATGTGTTCAGGGACACTTTGAAAGACTTCCACACCGGACTCAGATTGTTCATCACTGTCTGCATTCCCACAGGCACACACACACACACACACACACACACACACACACACACACACACACACACACACACACACACACACACACACACACACACACACACACACACACACACACACACACACACACACACCACACACACACACTTAAACAACTTTATTTAACAACAGGCATATGCAAAGAAGGAGGTAGGTCAAATGTATGTGTGTGAGTGTGTCTGTGAGCTCTTTTAAAGAAGATGACTCAGACCTCCAGTGGAATCATCCCAGACTCGGGCGATGAGAGTGAAACCATCGGAACCGTTCCCCCAGCTGCACTAAAACCTCCCATACCTATATCGTTTGACGAATACACTGTTTATGTTCCCATTCTTCTGCCACTAGAGACAATTTTGCCTGCGCCAAAATGTAAATTAGCACTTTATTCTTTGTGACAACATTGATAACGTATGTGTAACAAACCTTCATGGAGATTCACCAGCTTTTTCTCCTCAATCTCCTAAAACCTCAGTACTGACCCAAATTACATTGATTCAAAAAGGCAGACAGGCTATTGCTGACGTTAAATGCCTGTTTTCGTGTGTTTGTGGGTTGTCCTAAATACCTCTGTTCGGTGTACAAGCGAACCAGTCCCGTCATCGTTTATTCTGAAGATCTCCAGAAAGGGGTCCGATTTGCTGAAGAAATCCTTGAGAGGAAACAACACACAAACACACAAGCCCACAAAAACACACACACACACACACACACACACACACACACACACACACACACACACACACACACACACACACACACACACACACACACACACACACACACACACACACACACATAAGAAACTGAAACCAGATCGGTTGGCTTTATTCAGCGTAAATCCTTCAAAAAGTAAAGAATAGCAGAATTGTTGACTCCGTTCCCTTCCTTGTTTCCCCCAGTCCTCCTCTGCCCTCCCTCCTGTCTCTCCTCCTCTGCCCCCCCTCCTGTCTCTCCTCTGCCCCCCCTCCTGTCTCTCCTCTTAAGTTCCGCCCTCCTGTTTCTCCACCTAAGTCCCGCCCTCCTGTCTCTCCTCCTCTGCCCTCCCTCCTGTCTCTCCTCCTAAGTCCCGCCCTCCTGTCTCTCCTCCTCTGCCCTCCCTCCTGTCCCTCCTCCTTGGCCCCACCCTCCTGTCTCTCCTCCTAAACCCCGCCCTCCTGTCTCTCCTCCTAAGCCCCGCCCTCCTGTCGCTCCTCCTAAACCCCGCCCTCCTGTCTCTCCCTCCTAAGCCCCGCCCTCCTGTCGCTCCTCCTTGTTCCCGCCCTCCTGTCTCTCCTCCTAAGCCCCGCCCTCCTGTCGCTCCTCCTAAACCCCGCCCTCCTGTCTCTCCTCCTAAGCCCCGCCCTCCTGTCGCTCCTCCTTGTTCCCCGCCCTCCTGTCTCTCCTCCTAAGCCCCGCCCTCCTGTCGCTCCTCCTTGTTCCCGCCCTCCTGTCTCTCCTCCTAAGCCCCGCCCTCCTGTCGCTCCTCCTTGTTCCCGCCCTCCTGTCTCTCCTCCTAAGCCCCGCCCTCCTGTCGCTCCTCCTTGTTCCCGCCCTCCTGTCTCTCCTCCTAAGCCTCACCCTCCTGTCGCTCCTCCTTGGCCCTGCCCTCCTCCAATGGGTTTGGATTATTCATCTGGGTCTCTCAGGGTGTGTGTTGGAAAAGGTACTTTAGGTTTACGGCTGAGTTGGTCTGCGGACGAGTGTGTTACCGTGTTACTGTGTGTTACTGTTTCAGCACTTATTCTTTCTTCTTGTGTGTGTGTGTGTGTGTGTGTGTGTGTGTGTGTGTGTGTGTGTGTGTGTGTGTGTGTGTGTGTGTGTGTGTGTGTGTGTGTGTGTGTGTGTGTGTGTGTTTGTGTGTGGCTGTGTGTGTGTTTGCATGTGTATGTAGGAGGGAGATGGGGTGAGGTGCAATTTATTCACCAACCAATCCCAGAATGACCCCCCTAATACTTGACTTAACGCTGTGTGTGTGTGTGTGTGTGTGTGTGTGTGTGTGTGTGTGTGAGTGTGTGTCTCTGTGTTTGTGTACGTGTGTTAGTCTGTGCGTGTGTGGTCAAATATGTTAGCGTTATCAGAGTGCTCGGTCTCCTAATCCGGTATTCCACACCAGCCATCGCCTTTTTTTTGCCCACTAACTCACGCCCACTCAGAGCCATACCAACACAAATACCCACCCACCAAACCCAAAAGATACCCTCCCATCCCCCCCCCCCCACCCCCGCACACACAAACAGCGATACATGTATACACCCCCCACCCACCAGACACACGAACACAAACCTTGTCATCTAGCTTACGAGCACTGAAGGAGAGTTCGACATAATCATCATTACCAGACAGCTCCTCTGCTGTCACCTGGAGAGATGAGAGGGGGGAGCGATGAGAGGGGAGAGAGGGAGAGGGAAACCAGAGTGACACAAGATAGAGATGTTAATGAGAAAAACAACATGTCCAACAGCTAACATCCTCAGCCTTGTTATCTCTCCTCAGTGAAAACGCTGGTTATGGTGTGTGTGTGTGTGTGTGTGTGTGTGTGTGTGTGTGTGTGTGTGTGTGTGTGTGTGTGTGTGTGTGTGTGTGTGTGTGTGTTTGATCGTGTGTGTGCGCTTATGTAATAACGATATCCGCAATAAAAGGTAGCGATTTGTAAAACACCTGTTAGTGTTTAAATGAGCCTCTAAGGGGCCAAAATTACTGTCAAGCATCTATCCACAGTTTGATCTGTTTGTCCTCTGTTTCAGCACTTATTCTTTCTTCTTGTGTGTGTGTGTGTGTGTGTGTGTGTGTGTGTGTGTGTGTGTGTGTGTGTGTGTGTGTGTGTGTGTGTGTGTGTGTGTGTGTGTGTGTGTGTGTGTGTGTTTGTGTGTGTGTGTGTGTGTCTGTGTGTGTGTGTGTGTGTGTGTGTGTGTGTGTGTGTGTGTGTGTGTGTGTGTGTGTGTGTGTGTGTGTGCGTGCGTGTGTGTGTGTGTGTGTGTGTGTGTGTGTATGTGTGTGTTTGTTCATGTGTGTCTGAGAGTGTTTGTTTGGTTGTGTGGTGTGTGTTTGTGCGTTTGTGAGTGTGTTTGTGTGCGTGTGTGTGTTTGTGTGCGTGTGTGTGTTTGTGTGTGTGTGCATGTGTTTGTGTATGTGCGTGTGTGTGTCTGAGAGTGTTTGTGTGGTTGCATTGTGTGTGTTTGTGCGTGTGTGTGTGTTTGTGTGTGTGTGTCTGTGTGTGTGTGCGCAGCCTGTAATTTTCCTACCGTTATGGAGGACTTTCCAGCCGTGTTTCCCTGCTTAAGCAAGGCTTTGGTCAGTTTCCTTTGGGAGACAATCTAACACACAGACACACACACACACACACACACACACACACACACACACACACACACACACACACACACACACACACACACACACACACACACACACACACACACACACACACACGCAAAATGATCTAGATCTAGGAATAAGCTGATGTACTGTCAGCACTGGCAGAAAATCAGCAGTAGTATATTTATTCTTTCCCCCACAATCTCTCTCTCTCTCTCTCTCTCTCTCTCTCTCTCTCTCTCTCTCTCTCTCTCTCTCTCTCTCTCTCTGTTGCTCTGGGTCTTAGCAAAATGGGTCATGGATTCTGCATGTCTTTATAAAGCCCCACCCCTCCTTCTTTTTGTACTTCCACTATGATTTTTGTGAAATTGTATTGGAGTGATACCTATAGCATTGTATTTTACTAATCTTTTATACCTTGCTACTGCAGCACATCCCTGTTGCTAGCTCTTCTCCTGTCAATCAAATACTTGAGTTTCAGTACAGCAAGGAGATAAGGGAGGGGAGGACTGCCAGGCGTATAAAACGATCCCAGAGCAGAGTGGTTCCAGGACATCGGAGAGAGCTAAGATACAGGTCTGCATTACTCAGCTTGGTTAAAATAAAGGAGGGAACTGTTTACTTCAATAATAACTAGATCTCCCTTGGGATCAGCCATCATTTCATCCTACATTCATACACATAGAACAGTGTTTTTGTCTGTTCTATTTGAGATTAATGAAAAATATTATATTTAAACAGGCCCTTGTGTAACACCTGTCCCACCTTAGTCATATGTGTTTTGACCTGATTAGAGCGGATTTTTGAAAGATGCATCCTCGGGTGAAGTGTGCAGACTCATTTCCCCCCGTGGAGGTCAATGAGGTGTTAAGTAAGTGAATTAAGTCAAGTGTCACAAAGTCCTGCTGTCGTAACCTAAAATCTGACCTCCTCGAAACGAAACACATTCCCATCAATAATCTAATTTCATAGCCGCTGAAATAGCCTTTGAAGAGTCTACAGATTGCAGACGTCTCGCTCTCTCCCACTCTCTCTCTCTCTCTCTCTCTCTCTCTCTCTCTCTCTCTCTCTCTCTCTCTCTCTCTCTCTCTCTCTCTCTCTCTCTCTCTCTCTCTCTCTCTCTCTCTCTCATGTATTTCTCTCTATCTCTCTCTCTCTCTCTCTCTCTCTCTCACTCTCTCACTCTCTCTCTTTCTCTCTCTCTCTCGACTATCTGCTCAACTCTTTCGGCAATTCCTCTTCAGTGTTAATTAAAGGTGCCTCTTCTTGTCTCTTACTTGTACACTCTACCGGCGTGATCTTATTAATATTTTGCCGCCTCCTTGTGTTTCCTTGGGTATTATTCATAACGTTAATGACCCCATTATAACATATTAATGACTACTTGGCGCAAAACAGAGAAGATTTGAAACGGGTATTCTGCCATTGAATGAGCATACGCAATTCCTATTTACTTTCAAGTCGTTTAGGCAGGCCCTTTATCCATCGCACCTTACAGTGAATTCAGATAGCGGTCATTAATTTCCTCTGCTTTAAGAGCATGTATCGGATAAGTTCAGCGAGATAGGCTTGAGATAGGCTGCAGACTTTGGGGATGGAACTCATTACCTTTTGGTCTTCAGACAGACAGCCTCCCCATAACGCTGTCCTGCCCCAGATATTTTCCAAATCCACATTAAATTCATTACTTTCTGTTTCATTCAGCACTTTAAGTAATGCTCATGGGTACGCAGGAGGCAGAGAGAAGACATTTCATTACGATTCTCTGCACAGCTTCCACTCTGTCTCTTTTATCTTCAGCTTATGCTGATTATTTCAATAGACCTCACAATTCTTATGACTCGAGACACATAATAACTTATTACTTATGGACGGGTGTAATGCAGTATCTGATTCCAAGGTTCAATGGGGCATGTTTAGAAATCCCAAAAGTTGGACTTATCCAGCCACAGAATTAATTGTCATGCATAAACGTTGTACAGACCAGACTCTACATAAACAGTGATGAACAACGACCTTGTGTTTGTCCTCTTCATAGCTCTTCAAATACTCCCACAAGTAATAACAACCGACAGAACAACAATTAGCATTCAGGGGAGGTGAGATATGGATCCGTTTAATGGACCATAAAACTGTTTACTGGTCATAAGATGGACTAGCTTAGAAAATTGCTTGTACACCCGGCTCGCTACTGGACGATTAGTGATTCTCTCCTCGTGACAGGGTATTACGAGGCCACTTCTGTGTTTTACAGTCTAGTGATATTCTTTATTATTGGACCTATGCTATAGAAAGGGAGGGGTACTGACCTGTCCTAAAGTGCACTCCATGGCCCCCAGGAAGTCAGCGTCACGGAGTCCGTTGTGGCCGGAGCTGATGTCGAGGAGCTCAAAGCGGAGCCTTTGGACTTCTTCAAAATAGAAATCCACCAGGAAGACTTTGGAGAAGACTGGGTTAATGCTGCTGCGGATCACCTCTGTGCGGTCCACCTTTGAACACACACACACACACACACACACACACACACACACACACACACACACACACACACACACACACACACACACACACACACACACACACACACACACACACACACATACAAACCTCATTACATTTCACGTGGCATGCGTGTGTACGATGCAGCCACAGCAGCAGCAGCAGCACCACACTCCTCTAGATGCAGATAATCTGTTGTCTTGTTAGTTTTGACAAGATGCAGATGAAGTCATTGCCCGGAAGACAAAAAAACTTTTCTTTCATTATGCTTCAAATGCTGTACACAAATGTAGGTACCAATTTAAAAGACGTTATTGTGAATGGAATGTTGTCGAGAGTGGCATGGATCGATCTTGGGGAATTTTGTTGAGTTCCTTATAAACTGGAAGCCAGTCGATAACCCTGAGGCATATAGCCACAAACTGAAAATCACACACACAAACTGATGTCACACAAGGAGAATGCACTGAATATTGCCAAACTAGCTTTTATGGGGGTCTCCGAGGAGCATATAAAGTGAACTACATTCTGTAAACACGATTTCAGCCCCTGTGGAGATTGCATATGTGAATGTGTGAGAGTAATGTGCATCATTCATAGAGCATGGCTGTTATGGCTTTGTGTGTGTGTTGTGTGTGTGTGTGTCTGTTTGTGTGCTTGTGTGTCCAATATATAGGCGTGTGTATGATTCCGTTTGTGTGTGTATATGTGTGTGTGCGTATGTGTTTCTGTGTTTTTCTGTCTATATATAGGCGTGTGTGTGATTGTGTGTGTGTTTGTGTGTGTGTGGGTTTGTGTGTTTGTGTGTGCGTGCTTGTGCTTACATATAGGCGGGTCCATTGTGTGGGCATGGGTATATTCCCTCCGTGTTTAAGCTAGATATTCATGAGGCAGATAATGCAGTCGGATTCACCTAAATTTCCCCAGAGGTAAAGAAATAAAAGAATTGGAGAAGGTAAAGTAGGGCTACTCCCCACTCCCAATCCGATAGACCCCGCGCCTTATTGCTCCTATCTCTCACGGTGCCTACTAGACATCGGCAGCTTGGGGTTGGAGCAGGAACGTCCGTTCCAACGTCAGCAGTGAGTGCTGCAGTGCCATCATCAACATCTCCGCAATGCTGCTGCTTTTCAATAATCAATGCTGGCCCGGATTACGTTTCAGGGGAATTTTGCATCCAGAACCCTGCCTCCGCTCAATATAAGGAGATTATTGGGGCGCTTCGAGGCTCTGCTCATTCCAGTGGGTTACTCCAACTGCATTCTCTTAGGTCAAAACAAATCTCTTTTTTTGGCCCACATCTCGTCTTTCTCTGAAATTGCGTTTTGCCGTTCAAACGGCCAACACGGCCTGGGGAATAAAGTGAAGCTTTGAAGACGCCAGTGTGTGTGTTGTTGTGTGCTGCTGACGGTCCACGGTTCGCAGCCTAGCGCAGGGGCACCGCTTCACAGAGGTAATTTAGAAAACCGAAAATGGACTGCAAGCACAGGTGGAAACAGAGGTGGAGCGAGCCCCCCCCCCCAGGTACGATCGATGCTCCTCGTCAAATTAAATCCATTATGTGGTCCTTCGAGGCGCTTGAGTTATACGTTTATATGCTATGAACAAGTGTATCCACGGCTACGGCGAAACCCCCCTGCTCAGCATCCCTGCACCCGATGGGGGGGAAAGGGATGCTGAGCAGGGGGAGTTTGGGGGGTTTGGACGCTTGCTGTGCCAGTCATCATTACATGCCATCCGAGATGAACGAACTGCACCAACCCCTTCCCTTCTAACCTCACCCTCGAGCCCCACCGCCCCCATCCCCGCCCCCACCGACCCCAACGCCCCAACCTGGCCCGCCATTACCTCAAACCACTGGCCGTGAGACTGCATCTTCAGCACCACGCAGGGGTCGGGCTTGGAGAGGGCGTCGCGGTCGGAGATGCCGCGGGACGCCACGCGCAGCTCCACCTTGGCCAGACACGGGGAGCTGATGAAGCCCAGCGTGGCCTCGGCCGACTCGTAGATGTTGCTCATGGCTGCACACTTCCAACACACGCTCCCGGCGCACGCTCCCAGCACTCAAGAAGCTCTCTCTCTCTCTCTCTCTCTCACGCACTGCAGAGAGATAGAGAGACCCAGAGAGAGACCCAGAGAGAGGGAGACAAGGAGCAAGGGAATGAGTTATAGTTTCATCTATGAGATGCATGCATCGAATAGATCGATGAAGGATGGTTGGATAGGAAGATAGACAGATAGATGGATAGATGAATCAAAAATAGATGGACAGATAGATGGATTTATATAAATATACTGTTTATAGATAGGGCAAAAGATAGATGGATATATATAATGATGGATGGATAGATATATAGATTACATAGAGTGATACATAGATGGACGGATATAGATGGATAGGAAGAATAATAGATAGAGTAGTACATAGATGGAGCGAGAGATAGATTGAGCAATTCCTAGACAGACAGATAGTTTGCTTGATAGATAGAGAAATGAATAGATAGCAAATAGATAGACAAATAGATGGATCTATATGCATTTGTTTTAAGCAAGCAATTTGTGTGTGTGTTTGTGTGTGTGTGTGTATATGTGTGTGTGTATGTGTGTGTCTGTGTGCGTGCGTGCGTGCATGTGTGCGTGCGTGCGTGTGTGTGTGTGTGTGTGTGTGTGGTTCTGACTGGGTCTTGCTATCCAGTGCTGCAGTTCATCTGAACTGTGCTGTTTGTTCTGAGAGGAGCAGATGTGGCTGCGGTGGCCCTGACTAAGCAGTCAGCGAGAGCAAGCACACAACTCAAGGTCAGAGCGGCCCGCAATCCACAAGCTCTTCACACACACTTCCACACCAGGACACGCGCAAACACAGACACACAAACATAAACAAACACACACACCAGAAAAAAACAAAGAGATGCCAACACTCACCAACTCACATTGAAATTTGATTGCAAACACATGTGTTTACAATCAAATACACATGGACAACCACACACAACACACACACAGCATCAGATTCTGCTGAGTAACCAGAACACCACGTATCCTTATCTCAGGTTTCTGGAGTGTATTTGTGTGTGACACAGTGGCAAAATCAGTGAGGAGGGAGGAATCCACCTAAGACATCCCCAGTACAGCACGCTCTCTATTCCATCGCTCAGAAGCATGACTCCATATGTTCTCGTTATTTTATAAACAGCTCCTTCAGAGGAGCTGCTATGGTGAACAGACGACGGTTGGCCCTGAAGTGATTTCTATATCACACTAAACCCTTTACTTTTGAAAAACTGCTCAGACACAGGAGAGTTTACGGTCTGTTTAGTTATCAGACGTGATACCCCTGATATGTGCAATCGGTCGCCCATCACGCCTCACCCCTGCCTGCTCCAACATGACTCAATGTATCTCTGCTCTCTGTCAGTCACTAGCTAGATGAAAGCCTTTTGCTTAAATGCTGGATAGTATTCGGATTAGTTTATAGATTAACATGTCACAAAAACAAAAAAGCAGAAAACCAGCTATAATTGAGCGTCCATGGCCATGACAAGCCAAGCTCTCTCTCATTAAGGTCAGTTCTTAAAAGAGCTATTTTCTCAGTATATCCTGAAAGGCGTCTAGCCAAGCCTTTAAATCAAGATAGTCC
>NC_079433.1:19270787-19403287 GCF_026213295.1 Gadus chalcogrammus | reverse complement strand
CCGTAACGGCATACCATGGGATAATCCCTTGCCTGCTGCCAATTCCAGCTAATCAGTAGTAGTCGGTGGCCATGTAGACCCGAGATACACACTGGACGTGAGACGGGTCATCTCAGCCTGTCAGAAAGACTCAATCAAAGCATGAAAACGCTTTGCTTTATGCAAACCATTTCTTGGCCCCGCCTGTGGAAGCGAGTCAATGGATCTTTGAGTGACCTCATACAATGCCAACTCTTCAGAGTCGTAGTGGAGTCCAGATTCATGTAATTACATGTGATACATTATGAAAATGTTTACTATTAAATCAATAACGAGAGTACATGATTATTCAGATATGTTGTGCTCGCTTTGCATGCACACATGCAAATATGCATGTTTGTAATGCGTGCCCAAACACATAATACAGATTGTTATATAATTTTATGTCAGGCTGGATCTGTTAAACATGTTTGGCAGACTGGATGTTTATATCTATGGTCTTACCGGTTGACTTTGTTCACTGTATCCTTGCCAAATCCAGCTGTAATATATTATCCAGCAATGTCCCAGTGCCCTGTTGACATTGCGATTACTGTTGTTCTTATAGAACCATGTGTTGTGTGCTAAAATATGTTGATACCCTTTAGAACCAGAATCTAGTCTACAAGCTATCCAGCTTCCATGTTTCCTGCTTTGTGTTTAACATAGATAATTGTAGTATTGGTTTCCCAAAGCGCATTAATTTGTTCTAATTTGTACCACACTAATGTGGTTCAAACCCATTGAAAATGATTTGTTTTCTCAACAGATGGCTGTAATTGGAATCTGAATTCCCTTTTATTTGTTTGTTTATTTGTCAGGGACAATGCCAAAAAAAACAATTCAATAGGTTACAGTAAATGAAAATTATGTGTTGCATATAGGATTTCTAGCCAAGGCTAATTTATGATCCCTGTCCCCGGTTAGGCTTTTCTAATTAAAAATGGTCATTACATATTACCAAAAATACATTGATTAAAGTGAGCGCATAGTAAGCAGTGACATTCTTTACATGATTATGCAATAACTACATCTCATTACAGTCATTTTACATGTGTAGTCTTTATAAGTATTTGCATGTATGTTTGTTTGTCTGTGTGTCTATTCCTCTGTCTGTGTACATGTCCATGTGTAAGTGATCAATGACGGCAGGTTTGGTTTAGTTTTAGCCTAGTTTTAGTGTTTCACCTTTTCATTAAATGTTTTCAGATCGGTTTGTACCTTCATTTCAGCTGGTAGGGCATTCCAAAAACGTATCCCCTTTCCTGAAAAAGATTTTCAAAGGAGGTTTTACGTTGTTTAAATTATCTGGTGTATTGGTCTGATTTAGCCAACAAATTTGAGTTTACTTTTATTAAGTAAACTCGTTTTTAATCAAATCTACTGCTGGAGCAGCGTATTTTGTTTGGCGGCTGAACCAGGCCTCCTTACCCTTGCTTTTGTTGGGTCGTTTGATTATTGATCCTTTTATTTTTTATACTTTTTCCATCAATCCATTATTTGTGTGAGAGACCCACAAGGCAGCGGCAAAATGGCAATAACTTGGGATATGAGTTCATGCCAAGGTTTTAACGGATGCTGTCTCTTTGCAGGCGAGGTGGGCTCGGGGAAGACCACCCTGGTTGCCAAGCTACAGGGAGTGGAGGACTACATGAAGGGGCGTGGCCTGGAATATCTTTATTTCAGCGTCCATGACGACGACGTTGACGGTAACCGACTGCCCATTGCTGTCTGAATGTTGGAGTCTTACGCATCCCTTGTAGCTGTTCCCACCACTGCCCTTCATTAATAATGAATACCTCTTACATAACATACTGTGTGTGTGTGTGTGTGTGTGTGTGTGTGTGTGTGTGTGTGTGTGTGTGTGTGTGTGTGTGTGTGTGTGTGTGTGTGTGTGTGTGTGTGTGTGTGTGTGTGTGTGTGTGTGTGTGTGCACTTATTTGTGATCCTGTTTGTGTGTGTGTGTGTGTGTGTATGCTTGCAGACCAGACCAGGTGCAACGCCTGGGTGTTGGACGGAGACCTCTACCACAAGGGTCTCCAGGGCGTGGCGGTGCCGGTGGGCGCGGTGGGCAGCTCGGTGCTGGTGGTGACGGTGGACATGTCGCGGCCCTGGCACGCCCTGGACTCCCTGCAGAAGTGGGCCGCCGTGGCGCGGGAACACATCGACAAGCTGCGCGTCCCCCCCGAGACCCTGCGCGACCTGGAGCACAGACGTGAGTCTGGGGCTGACCGGGTCGGACGCAGCGTAGGGACGTTCCCTGCTGGTCGTTTAGCTCAGGAGGTAGAGCGGGTTGACTGGTAACCGGAAGGTGGCTGGTTCAATTCATTGCTCCTCCTAGCTGAGTGTGGAGGTCGTCCCTGAGCAAGACGCCTCACCCTGACTGCTCCTGACGAGCTGGCTGTCGCCTTGCGTGGTTGACTCCGCCGTCTGTGTTATGTGTGCATTAACCATTGTAGTTCGCTTTGGATAAAAGCGTCGGCTAAATGCCCTTAATGTAAATGTAGCAGAGTTTTTGGTACTCAACGGGCGCCTCAACGGTTGAGGCTGAGGAGCCGCTGAGGGAAAAAAACAATTACAGTGCAGAAAAACCTTGAGGTTGGCTCTGTGAACCTGAAATGCAAGTTTACTCATTTTGTTGTATTCATTAGTAGTAGAGCAAGCCGTTACAGTAGATATCACACCCCTCGTGTTGCTGGATTTTGATGCCTACTCACAAACGTGTGTGTGTCTGTGTCTGTGTCGCACGTGTGTAGTGGTGAAGCAGTTCCAGGAGTACACAGAGCCGGGCAGCGGAGAGGATGGCGCCCCCCAGAGGCGGAGTGAAGAGGAGGAGAGCGTTCTCCTACCGCTGGGGGAAAACACACTCACAAACAACCTGGGCATCCCTATGGTGGTGGTCTGCACCAAGGTATTAACCCATGCATGCATACATACATCCAGCCCCAGTTTTGTTGTTGTATGATAGAGAGGTGCAGTACCCTCTTTCAAACTTCTTCCCTCCTCCTCCTCCTTCTCCTCTTACTCATCTTCACCATCCCTCAGTGTGACGCCATCAGCACGCTAGAAAAGGAACACGACTACAGAGACGAACACCTAGACTTCATCCAGTCCCACATCCGGCGCTTCTGTCTGCAGTGTATCCTTTACCCCTGTCGAAGTGCCACGCACGCTGGCCCCTTGTTGGCCCCGGATCGCACTGCAGTTGAATGTGTGTGCAACATTTTGTGAAAGAGAGTGGTATCCCGTTTACCGATGACGTGAAGGTGGGAGAGGCCACTGCCTTTAGAGCTGGCTTCGGGGTCCTTGGGGTATTTGGTCTCTGGTACAAAATTCCGGTGATAGCTTTTTCTTTTGGAGAATTATATGAGATCTGTATAAATAAAGAGAGAGATTTCATCATCATCATCCTTGTCATGATGTGTAGAGGAACGGGGAAGGTTTCCTTGACCTCTGCTGTCAGACGGGGCGTCTCTGCTCTACACATCGGTGAAGGAGCTGAAGAACTTGGACGTGTTGTACAAATACCTGGTCCACAGACTGTACGGCTTCCCCTTCCACAGCCCCGCACAGGTGGTGGAGAGAGACGCAGTCTTCATGTAAGCCTGCAGTCCACTAGAGTTGTGAGAGCCAATGTAACAACGCTCAGATAATATTTAATTTAGGCAGGAAAGCGGTAGTTCTGTATGTATTAGTAGGATCGTTTAGAAGTTAATGTATTTTGATTCCCAGCTAATGGTTTCCCTTTGTTTGAACAACAACATCTCCAGTAGGCATCCTTGAACAAGATGCCCTAACCCCTACCTAACATACAGTATATGAAAAGCATTTAAAAAAAAAGATCTGCTGTGAGCCGCTGGGATGAACTTATCGGCTAAATTACCAAATGGCTAGTTGCACAGAATGAAGAGAGTGCTGCATTGACTCGGTGCTGCATTGACTTGGGACAGTGCAGTTGTTGCAGTAACTGCTGCACTGGGGCTAATGAGAAGACTGACTTCATAATGAAACTTACAAGTTCAGCAGGAAAGGGAAGAGACTGTCCCTGCAGTCAATACACAGCTGAGCATAATTATTTTCTGATCGAAAAATCTCCTTTTTTCTTATCAAGAATTATTTAATTTCACTGGTACCGAGAATTGTAGTTGATATCTTCCCCCACATGCCTCGTGTGTGCAGCAGGGTCTGATATCTGTGTGTGTGGCTGTGAGTTAACCTCCCATATCTTTCAGTCCATCCGGCTGGGACAACGAGAAGAAGATAGCCATCCTCCACGAGAACTTCCAGACCATTAAAGCCGACGATAACTTTGAGGAAGTAATAGTCAAACCGCCCGTCAGGAAGGTACGCAGTACAGATTCTCATGGCTTAATTAACATGCTATTCTTGTTACACATGGAAATATGCAAACGTATGATGACAGAGAAATTGAAGGCATTGTGAATTTTCCGCTTCTTCCCCAGTTTGTCCATGAGAAGGAGATCCAAGCTGAAGACGACCAGGTGTTTCTGGTCAAACTGCAGGTACGAGACGCCCATTATAACTACTGCCTTCAGATCTACTCAATAGATGCATTCAAACAGTGTATTTCAATGCTTTCAAAACTCGACTAATTAGCCGTTTTGTGTACGTGTGTGTTTGTGTTTATGTACATAATTCCAGTCCTTGCTCGCTAAACAGCCGGCCGCGAGCGCTGGGCGACCAGTGGTGAGTTTTCAGCCTTTAAACCACATTGAGCAGTGTCAGTTCAACGACCTGAATGAAATAAAAAAGGAGGTCAATCCAATGTAATGTGGTTCTCAGGACACGACGACAAGAGCCCCCAGCGGCTCGCCACGGACCAGTAACCGATCGGCAGCGGCTAACGTGGCTAACACCATGCCGCAGTCAGGTAGGAAACGCCACCATATGCGCACACTCGATTACACATATGTGTACGACATCTGTGAATAAATCCATTCTCAATCTTGATTCTCTATTTCCCCATCTGTTTTTCGTTTGAATTCATATGTATGTAATTTTCCCTCTTTGCCCCGGCCTGTTCTTTTCCTGCTTTATGATTTTAAATAAGAGAACATTTCTTTGTGTGTGTGTGTGTGTGTGTAACAGGTCAGACGAGTGAGGGGGTGCTGGCCAACTTCTTCAATAGTCTGCTGACAAAGAAGGCTGGGGCTGGGGGGCCAGGGACTCCTGGCAGCGCAAACAACACGCCCGGAACCGTGCGCAAGTCAGGTAGGGAGGACATACTCACAAACTAAAGTCTCTCAATATTGATGATACATTTGACGAGTCTTTCTTGTAACCTTGCCAAACGATTTTCTGTTCAGGATCAATATATTGCATGAAATATAAAGTTCACATTCATACGAAACCTTCGTACATCAACTCACCTTTTTTGCATTTCTAAATTCCACTTGGTCCCTCCCCACACTGCATCTTTCCTTCATTCCATATTCAGTCTACTACTACCTTTTTTTTTTTCTTCTTCCTGTTTCATTTCATTCACCTTTTCATTTTCTCCTCCTGTTTTTCCCTTTAGAACCCTGAATACGATGAGGTCACTATTCCTGTTGTGTGTCCAGTCGCTATTCTAACCATCATTGACACTCTGTTGTCCTGCACTACTTCTAACCCCCTCCATAATCTGTGTTCACGTGTGTGTGTGCGTGCTTGCCTGTGTGTGTGAATGGCTAGTCCGAGGATGCTGGCCACGTTAAGGTGTGTGAGAGAGAGTTGTTCAAACACCCAATCGCCATCCATGTGCATTCGAGTCTGACCCTGCCCTCCTTCCAAACTACTAATTTTGTCTCCCACATTTTCAACATCCTAGCTCCAGTTCCATTTCTGTCTATTTTATGTCATTTTTCTATTTTAATAAGGCATTTCTAACCATAGTTCACCATAGTTAAAATAGCAAGTCACATGACCTCTTAGCGGTTCAACCTGTTTCGGGATTTCCCAGTACTATTTCACCTGAGTCTGGGTGGCGGTGAGACGTAGCGCGTGGCCTGTTTTCTCATCCATGAGCCCTGGGTGAAATATTCAACAGTAGTACCTCTCTATTCTCTATTGGGAAATCATCATACATCATATTCATTTAATCATTACTCATGAATCATACACACAGCATTTGGTCGATCCGTGTAGATAGATACTACTAAATATTAGTCCCGCTAGTTTAGATTAATGAAACGGCTCATAAAAAGAAAAGTAAAATTCCAAGACAAGACTGGAGCCAAAGTCATGAGAATGAAATCAGGGAATTGAATCTAGGAGTAGAAGAGCTGGAGGATGGTTCACATTTAGCAAAAAAACTAATTAATTTAAATAATTGTCCCGCGAACATTCTCTCTCCATCTATGCATCGTCTCTCTCTGTTCCTCTCACATGTGGCATGGATCCCACAACCCGGTATCAACCCATCCATTTGCATGCATCCATAACTCATGATACCTGCATCATGCATTGTAAACTTCCATGGGCATCGCTGGTTTCCATATTCATGCGTCGCGCGGGTTTGCGTGTGAGAGATATTTGCATGTACGCTCGGCTGCATGGCGTTTTTGAGAGAACCTTTTCGAATTAGTGATTTCCTGTGTTTCTGTGTCTCTGTTTGTCTGTGTGTCTGTGCTGCAGGTTCTAAGCTGGGCCTGAGTGACGTGCAGGCGGAGCTGGACCGCATCTCCAACCGGGACAGCGACTTGGATCTCCCCAACGCCAACGACAGCGGCGCTTCAGACGGCCAGGACACATGAAGAACACGCGTTCACACTCACACACAAACACACACTCGCATTCGCCTCGACTCTCCCTTCCTCCCCTCCCGCACTCGGAGCATCCATCCATATCCCTCCTACTTCCCTGAGACACCGTGGGAAGAAACAAACGGGGAACATCCTGCTTTTACCCCATCCTCATCTTTCTATCTCCCCTCCCCCCACAGGGGCAGAAAGTCACCCCTCTCCCTGTACCTCACCCACTGCAGTCCTTAACGCCTTTGCACGCCCCTCTTCCATCTCTTTGGTTCTCCGTCCTATCATCAGTCCTTCCTCCTCCTGCTCTAGTGGTGCAATTGACTGTGGCGAGGGCAGAGTTTTTTTTTCTCATCCTCGCGTCTGAATACTGTCCTTCAAGTGGTGGTGGAGGGTGGGAGAACAGATGAGGAAGGGGGAGAGAGATAGATGGAGAAGTGAGAGGGAGGGAGTGTGTGTGTGTGTGTGTGTGTGTGTGTGTGTGTGTGTGTGTGTGTGGGACGGGACGGGACGGGACGGGGGGGCGGGGGTTAAAGAACGACACTGGCTGAGAATGAGCGATGGAGGGAGATAAGTAAGTAAGCAGATAAGGAAAGATGGATTGCGAGAGGAAGGGGAAGAGGGGTTGGGGGAAGGTGGATAAGATGAGAAGGGGGGAGGGGGGAAACATGTGGGGAGAAGACGGAGGAGAGAGACTCATCCATCTGTCGGCCCTGATGGTAGATGCAGAGGCTGTTGGCTTTTGCTGAGGGAGCTTTTACAAGGGCGGTATGTGTGAATGTAGGTGGTGCGTGTTTGAATGAGAGAATGACTGATGTGTGTGTGGTCTATGCAACGATTTTATCTTATGAGGGTGGGGGCAAGGCATGCTTGACCACTAGTTTGGACTCAACAATTATTTTGGAAGAGAGAACAAATATGCTAAACAACACTGAAACACTTTTTTTTTTGTAGGATGTATGAACAGTATTATTTGTGTGTGTGTGTCTGTGTGTGCATGTATGCATGAAAGAAAGAAAGGCGGGGAGGGAAGAACTGAATTTATTCTTGAAGTTGCGTTGAAGTTATGAGATTCTGGCGGTCTGCATTTTCAACCAAAAACATTACTATGCTTTTAAACTTTGAACATTCACAACCGGTGTATACAAGGTCATTACAAACCATACCATAGCATATTTCACTTTTTTGCGATACACTACAAGAACAAAGGAAAAAAAATACACAAAACTTAAACTACCATTACACATTTCAGGGGAGGGGCGGGTGAGAGGCGAGACATGGGGCTCCAACATTGGGGCCATTTCACAGCTGGTCTAGTTCAGGTGAACATGGCTATCACCAGGCAACATCAAGACGGGACACATGGAAAGGCACCCAGTATAGCATTTGTACAGCTAGGAACCACTAGCATCTCAACTCCTTAGTTACTGTGGGCTGCTTGGGGAGAGGGTCTTGGGGTGAGGACTAGTTTAGGCAGGGGATTTGGGTGGGTTGGCCTAGGGTTTGGGGGGGGGGGGGGGGGGATATCGGGATGGGGAGGGTCATAATGTCAGAATGTACAGTCATTGTCTCGCTGATTTGGTCCTGCTCTTTCAGTGCCCCGTGTTGGCGTTTATATAATCAGATCTGTTAATCAGTTCATTAAAAAGGTGTATTTATTCGGATTCAACTCCTGTGTCGTCATTCTGTTTTTCACAACTTCTCTTGTCACACACACAAATAATTGGGAGCTGCAGTCGTATACAAGTTGGCTATTACATTAAGTTTTTCTTGAAACCAATAAATATTGTATATTAGTTAAAATATCCAAATACTGTTTATTTTCTTGAATAGATACCATTTTATTGATTTTTGTGTCAGTAAATAAAGGGAGTCAGTTACATTTGTTTTCGTTTGGAAGAGATCATGTGAAATTAGGAAATGGTTGCTCATAATCTCATAAATGCACGATCATTCACCATTACTGATGAAAAGTATGTAGGTTTTCGGATCCCCAGGGTCAAGAGTTTGGTTGTCAGTTTATAGGTTTTAAACATTAGGCTGGACAAGACGGAGTTTGAGGCTTGTTGGAGTTTGGGACTAAATAAAATAAACGGTGGAAACGCATCCCAAACCATTTAGAGGAAAATCAAATGTGCGCTTATCTAAATGAAGGGGTCAATAAAGCCAATCAATTAATTAAACGTGTAGTAATGCGAATTCGTTTTCTTCTTTTCGTGACTCACACACATTCCATTTTCATGAACCCACAACCCCCACTGCACACCTTTCTATCAACGAATTAGTAAACTGTTCCAAGTATTAAGTTCAAAAACATGTATTAAGTAGCAAGTCAACAAAATATTTTTCAGTTCTCAAACCCAAACTAAAAAACTTTATACCACAGCGCCCTATATTTCGAAGTGCGGCAGAATCTTTTTCCTTCACTCGCCATCTTGATCGTCGCCTCAACAGCGGAGGCATCATTCGTAGCGGAGCAGCAGCGGGTGTGGTTCGGACTCTTACGGGTGGTTCACCTAGCAGTCCTCTCCTCGCGTTCACCTACCGAAAAACGACAAACCGCCCTGACTAAAACACGGAGGAGCGGCTCGACGCTGGTAAGGATTGCTTCCTTTCTATCATTGAATTGTACTTAAAATCGCGTCGCTCTCCTTTTGTTGAAAGGAACCCGTATTCATCGTTAATGAGGGGTCCGCTGGGGTTCAGATCGGACTGGTAGCAGGTTCTGTGCGCCTGGATCTACTTTCCATACGAGCTGGTTAGCTACAGTCGACCAGACCTCTACATGTAGGGGGAGATCTAACCAAGAGCACACAGCGTACCCGTCCGCATGTTTCATTTTTAATCAACGTGGTTTTAATTGTGTTTGTGCATCACCTCTGGACACACGTTTTCACACCGTGAGTCTATCCTAAAGCAGTGTTTGTTTATGTTAGCTAGCTAGCCATGCTAACGGACGACTGCTAGGGGTAGCTCCCAAGGTAGAATAGCCAACCTGTTAGCGAACGGGTGTTGGATAACGTTTACAAACGCTTACGTGTTTGTGTATACATTTAGTTGTGTGGCGTGAGACATGAACACGGGTAGCTGAGCGTTGGGCCAGGTCAGGGACTGGTTCACGGTCATGTATGTGGAGGCATGGGAGTGATAGAGAGGCGGAGGCAGAGTTTTTCTCACTGGAAATCCAAGCTGGGAGGTCGGAACTTGGCCGTGGTAGGGGGAGGGGGAGAAGTATGCCTTTGATGTTCTGTGCCTCTCAATGGTGAATTGTGTTCACGCTGGCCTGGAAATACCCACCCCGCTCTGCTCTGTCGGCTAGAGGTGGAGGCTCGGCATTTTCCCCCTCAGAAACATTTCTAAGCATAACCCACCACCTCCATTCTAGGTACAGGTAGCGCTGTGAATTGCGTGGGAGTCGAGCTAGATGGTTATTTTTTTGTGTAGTTTTGAGTTCCTAGACAAAAAGTGGTGTTGTGACTTAAAACATTCTTTGCCTTATTTATTTTTACAGATTTATTTTTGCGGGCTTAGGTCAAGCAAGCAAAATGGCTACCCAGTGTAAGTATACATTCAATTGTTATTAAACAAGTTCTGATTTAATCTACTTTACGTCTCGTTTAATCTACTTTACGTTGCGGTTTATTTATGCAGAAACGGTTTTAATGATTTGAATTGTGTGCTTACCTGCCCAATTGGAAATTGTGTCTAATACATTTTAAAGATTTTGATTTAAATCCTATGCGTTCCATCCTTCTATTTCCTCCTCACGGTGTGTATTTGGGTGTGTATTTGTCGTGCAGCTGATCTGATGGAGCTGGACATGGCGATGGGGGACAGCAAGGCTGCGGTGAGCCAGTGGCAGCAGCAGTCCTACCTGGACTCTGGCATCCAGTCTGGGGTCACCACATCCGCTCCCTCCCTTAGCGGCAAGGGTAACCCAGATGTGGAGGACGACGACCCAGGCCTCTACGACTGGGAGTTCAACCCGCCCTTCACCCCTGAGGCCCCAGGTACAAAACAAGCGGCGAAAAGACATTGGAGATGAAGGACGATCCCGCGTGTAAATTAAGCTCAATCGTGTAACTCATTTCAGACATGGAGGGCTGCGCCATGACCAGAGCCCAGCGTGTGCGGGCGGCCATGTTCCCCGAGACGCTGGAGGAGGGGGTGCAGATCCCGCCCAACCAGCTGGACGCCGCCCACCCCACGGCGGTGCAGCGCCTGGCAGAGCCGTCTCAGATGCTGAAGCACGCCGTGGTCAACCTGATCAACTACCAGGACGACGCCGAGCTGGCCACCCGCGCCATCCCCGAGCTCACCAAGCTGCTCAACGACGAGGACCAGGTACACCACCAGCCCCGATGCCATGAAACGATTATTCAGTGACCAACGAGAAACACCAAAAAATCAACGCTATGTTTTTTTTTTATCTCCACCCCCTCCAGGTTGTGGTGAACAAGGCGGCCGTGATGGTTCACCAGCTCTCCAAGAAGGAGGCGTCGCGCCACGCCCTGATGCGCTCGCCCCAGATGGTGTCCGCCGTGGTGCGCGCCATGCAGAACACCGGTGACGTGGAGACGGCCCGCTGCTCTGCCGGCACCCTACACAACCTCTCCCACCACCGCGAGGGGCTCCTCGCCATCTTCAAGTCTGGGGGCATCCCCGCCCTGGTCAAGATGCTTGGGTGAGAGCCAGAGTGTGGGGAAAGTTAGAATTAGTTGTATAGTTGTCAATGAGGAGTAGCTCATGAAATCGTTTTTTGGTGTTGACTTTAGTATCCCTTAACAACCCTCTTTATTTAGTGCTTGTACCTCAGAAAGCCTCTTGGGATTTATTGTGGTTGGCGTTACTCTGCCGTATTGACCAGACTCAAGAGAGTTGGGGCCGGGACCAATTACAAAAAGATTCTGAAGAACGATGCGGAAAAATGGCTAACAAACAAACTTTTTTGGTAGGCCCACACGTGTGAGTGATTTTAGGGGCTCAGTATAAACATAGTTTAACAGGGACTAATATGAACTTATTTCTGCTACATCTCACTGGAGAAACGATGTGGCAGTTTCAAAAAAATAAACGTCACCCCATAAATTACAAATGGGTTAAATTTACGTTTTGGGCATTTAGCAGACACTTTTATCCAAAGCGACTTACACTAAGAACCTTAGTCATAGGAAAGTGGAGCAGTATATTGCTGTTGTGACAATTATACAATTAAATACAAATCATTACCACCAATGTTCCTAATATGCCTCACTCGTATGTAGCCAAAATGGCACCAGTCATTACACAGGTTGCAGTTTATAAGCCCTATATCGCCCTCAAACGCTAAGGCCCACTGGTATGTAACTAGATTAATTAATCCTTGTTCAGATGAACAGATTCTGGATGAGGTCTGCCGGGACCAAATTTATGTAGCTTTTAATTAGGTGAAGAATTCATTATCTGGAAGTTTGCCTACAGATTCTATTGCATGTAGTCTTTTTTGGGGCTTGCAAAGTCTGTATTTGCTGATGAATGAAAATAGTTGTGTGCTATTTTGTTGTGTGAAATGTTTCACGGCTTGGTCTGCATTTTATACGTCTGCTGTGATGTAATTGGCAACAATCGGAGAAGACAGTGTTTCTAAGCTATATTATCGAAAAAGAAGCATCTGCGAGTGGGTGCCTGTCTGTATTTTCTCTACTTTTAATTGAAGTTCCTTATTTCAGCATATGCTTCTGGGCAAATTTAATAACCTTTGGCTTCCTTTAACCTACCTTCTGACACTATGATCCATTATTATCCATATAGTTTGCTTACGTAGGTCTTCTTCCCTTGGGTTGTGTAGGTCACCGGTGGACAGCGTCCTGTTTTACGCCATCACCACCCTCCACAACCTCCTGCTCCACCAGGAGGGAGCTAAGATGGCCGTGCGTCTGGCCGGCGGCCTGCAGAAGATGGTGGCCCTGCTTGCCAACACCAACGTCAAATTCCTTGCCATCACCACTGACTGCCTGCAGATCCTGGCATATGGCAACCAGGAGAGCAAGGTAATGGGAAATATTAACCTGTTTGCATTAAGCGGATACTAACCTTTTTTTTTTGTTTGTTAATGTTGGCGAAATAAATGTCTAATTGTAAATGTGTTACTTTAATTTAGCTGATCATCCTGGCCAGCGGCGGCCCCCAGGCCCTGGTGAATATCATGAGGACCTTCACCTATGAGAAGCTGCTGTGGACCACCAGCAGAGTGCTCAAGGTGCTGTCTGTCTGCTCCAGCAACAAGCCGGCCATCGTAGAAGCCGGTATGTACCCACAAGGTGGGCATTACCCAATGAGACAAGTCATGCAATAGGTTATCACGGGGAGCAATGGAGTGAACTGTGTGTGTGCGCTTTTCATAGGAGGCATGCAAGCCCTGGGCCTCCACCTGACCGACCCTAGCCAGCGTCTGGTCCAGAACTGCCTGTGGACCCTCCGAAACTTGTCAGATGCGGCCACCAAACAGGTAACCAAGCATGCACTGTGGATAAAGTCAAACTCAGTCAATCCATGCACTACGGTCAAATGTCTCTTCTGTCTGTCGGTCGTCTTGCCTCACCCTCTGTTGTCTTTTGCAGGAGGGCATGGAGGGTCTCCTCGGGACCCTGGTGCAGCTGCTGGGCAGCGATGACATCAATGTGGTGACGTGTGCTGCAGGCATCCTCTCCAACCTCACATGCAACAACTACAGCAACAAGCTCATGGTGTGCCAGGTACAAGAAGGAGACATACGTGTTTACGGCGAAGAAATGGGTTTTCTTAGGCAAGAAGGGAGAGGTGTAATGAATGACATCGTGCTTATTTAAAGGGGACATATTATGAAAACAACACTTTTCATGGGATTTGGGGTGTTCTGGGTTTCTGGAGCTCAAACACGCATTCAAACTTTGAATGCGTGTTTCCTAAAAGCTATATCCAGCAAACTGCTTGTGAAAACGCCATATATTTCTCCTTTTTAAAAAAGAATAATCTGGAAATTGTTTAAGTATTGGAATCAGAGAAAGCACCTGATCACACTAATGGAGCGGATTAGATTCACCATCCTGATATGTGGAGAGCCTCTCCTCAGTGTCTCCTCTTGGAGAGCCTCTCCTCACAGTGTCTCCTCCTCTTGGAGAGCCTCTCTTCACTGAGGGTCTCCTCCTCTTGGAGAGCCTCTCCTCACACACAGCCTCTCCTGTCTCCTCTGCCAGGTGGGGGGCATCGAGGCCCTGGTCCGCACCGTCCTGCGAGCCGGCGACCGGGAAGACATCACCGAGCCGGCCGTCTGCGCTCTGCGTCACCTGACCTCCCGCCACCAGGACGCCGAGATGGCCCAGAATGCAGTGCGCCTCCACTACGGCCTGCCGGTGGTGGTCAAGCTGCTGCACCCTCCTTCCCACTGGCCACTCATCAAGGTACACACAGATCAACCCTTTTAAACTAGCCTGACAAGAGTCCTGTGCCATTGACTAAAATGTAATCCTAGTGTACTTTAACCATTTGGCTCATATAATTTCTGATCTAGATATTTAATCATGTGACACACTTCTCTAAATCATACATTTTCATCTTTAGTCCATCATAACCATTGTTGGCTAAATTGAAAACTATTCCCACCCTAAACAAAATAATAAGTAATAATTTATTTCATAACTTTTACGTGCAAATCCACTGATTCCAACAGTCCAAACTACATGCCAGAATGTCAGAATTAGAGGCACCAGCAAGAACAAAAATATTTTTTCTTAGTTTGAATCACAAATTATGTCTTGCCTCTGTTTTTATCACCTTCATAACCAGATGATCCATTTTCTGGGCCCTGTTTTGAAAGTGCACAAGGTCTTCTGTGTTCCACTATCCTTACACAATATACTTGGAGCGTATTCACATCAGGAAAGTCCTTAGTTCGATCTCTTTGGTCCGGACCAAAACGCAATGTTCATCTTTTGGTGCGGTTCCTTTCGACATTGCGATTTTTCTCAATAGTCCAAGAATTTGTCAACAACGCAAATTTGTGCATAGATCATTCAATCATTGGACAGTCGGGGTAAGGCGGGGTAACGCATAAAAAGAAAGTTAACAATCCTTGGTAATTATGGAGATTCAGTGTGCTGCCCTTGTTGTGCCTAACTGATTGGTTTCATACAGCTACAAACATTTGCAGTACTTTTGGAGCATCAGAGGCGTTTGGCACAACGTCGAATTTATGATGTTATGCTATCCGCGGACCGCTCGAATGCCGTCTCCCCCATCCTTGTACTGAATGCATTAACTGCATCCGAATTATTATAAGTGTACTCCAACGTACTTTATATGTTTGTCTGCCCAAATATCCAAAAGACATCTCGACTCCTCTTCGCTACTTGTTTAGCCACGGCGCATTTTTAACGGGTCTGATAACGTGATGTTGATCTTTGAATTTACCGCGCTAATCAAACAATATAAATAAACAAGCAGCAATGGGAGCCTGTTGTGTCCAAAAAGGGATATTAGCGCGGTCGCTTTCACATCTCAAGCGAACCGCACCAGGGTTCGTTTGGAAGCGAACCGAGACCACCTCTCCGGCTGGGTCTCGGACCGGCTGTTTGGTCCGCCCCAGAGTTCGATGGTTTGTATTCGCACCAGCCGAAAAGGTCCGCACTAGCGATGTTTTTGGTTTGGTTCGATTCAAACAAGGCAGGTGTGAATGCGCCCTTAGTTTGAGTACATAGGGCTTTCCAATTAAGATCGGGGCGAAAAGAAGTACTGAAAGGACCCGGATGGTGTACTCTAAACGGTCAAACCACGAAGTGTGGATCGATGCACACTTTCCGTACTCAACGGCAGCCATCTTAGCGACGTAGTGGAAGAGGGTGTAGTCAGGCTGGGCCATCGTTGGCGCATTTTCCACGTAGCCTGCATTAAGGGAGTCATTTTGTAGTTTTTATAGCTGCTATGCGTCAATAGTTCACCGTTCAAAACAGGATGTTTATTGCGGGGGAGGAGCCAGAGTATTTGATATATCAAACAATGTATACTAGCTAACAGCCTTTCACAGGAAATGTGTATAGCGCCTTCAATCACAACAGTCCACCATCTGGTGGCCGTATGGTGTAACTGCTAAGGTTCGGCTCGGCGTCATTAATTCTATGCTCTGTTTTAGCTTCATTCCCTCTGACGCACAACTTTAACGAGAATCCCCTAACCTCCTAGCTGCTCAACAGTCTTGCCCCCTAATCCAACTCCTCATTCCTGCAAGCCATGTTTGAATTGTAATCATCGCCCCCAAATTTTCTTTCCCTTCTCTTCCACCTCCAGGCAACCGTCGGTCTGATCCGTAACCTGGCCCTGTGCCCGGCCAATCACAGTGCGTTGCGTGAGCAGGGGGCCATCCCCCGCCTGGTCCAGCTGCTGGTCCGGGCCCACCAGGACACCCAGAGACGCACCAGTATGGGAGGAAACCAGCAGCAGTTTGTGGTGCGCCAAATCCCCCAAATGGGCCAGACATACCGCCACGCTCCTGCTGATCCTCTGTTCCTCTAACGCCCGCCCTCGTCTGTCCCTCTCCCCCGCAGGAGGGCGTGCGCATGGAGGAGATTGTGGAAGGATGCACGGGGGCGCTCCACATCCTGGCCCGGGACGTGCACAACAGAATCGTCATCAGGGGACTCAACACCATTCCACTCTTTGTCCAGGTAGAACACTGTCACGCTGTCGTACTGTTTTCCTACGCTCTCCACTGCTCAGGCTCCAAAGGATTGGCTTTTCTTGTTAATGGAAAGTAACATATTTGTTGCAAACATATTTTGAATAATCCACCAGGTTAGCGGGGTTCCTTGTACATTAACATTTTGGGCTTTTAGCAGAGAGACACTTTTATCCAAAACGACTTAAAATAACTACATTTGTAAGATGAGAAACAACGATATATCGGTCGATAAAGCAAGGTTGTTCATGGAAACAAATTAACCCATGGGTTAACCCATTCCCCTTATTCAACAACGATGGCATCTTATCCTCGTTAATGGTGTGTTCGAGATGCGTCGTACACCACCCGCACGAGTTGCAAAGTGGGAAGGTTGGCCGTACGACTCGACAAAGATGGCTGACAACGTTGGTCGTTCTGACGTCCATTTTAAATGCTCTTACACACTTTATTACATTGCGGCTATAATCCGGTCAAAAATTACTAGTTTTAAGTACAATTGCCAAAATATCTTACGAGAATCGTTCCTATCAAGCTAAGTTGATATTGTATCAGTATTCTCCCTAATCGCAGGGGTGTGATTGGGGAAAGCAGGGCCGTTGCCGCCGGGTGGGCTTAGCTCAAGAGGTAGAGCAGGTTGACTTGTAACCAGAAGGTTGTCGAGAGCAGACGCCTCACCCCAACTGCTTCCACAAGCCGGCTGTCTCGTGGCGGGGTTCACACCGTCGGTCGGTGAATGTGTGTATTAAGGGTTGTTTTGGATTAAACGTCGCCCCGCCCTAACCCTCTGCCCTAACCCTCTGCCCTGCTCTCCCCGCCCTAACCCTCTGCCCTGCTCTCCCCGCCCTAACCCTCTGCCCTGCTCTCCCCGCCCTAACCCTCTGCCCTGCTCTCCCCGCCCTAACCCTCTGCCCTGCTCTCCCCGCCCTAACCCTCTGCCCTGCTCTAACCCTCTGCCCTGCTCTAACCCTCTGCCCTGCTCTAACCCTCTGCCCTGCTCTAACCCTCTGCCCTGCTCTAACCCTCTGCCCTGCTCTCCCGGGGCCGTCAGCTGCTGTACTCCCCGGTGGAGAACATCCAGCGCGTGGCGGCCGGCGTGCTGTGTGAGCTGGCCCAGGACAAGGAGGCCGCCGAGGCCATCGAGGCGGAGGGAGCCACCGCCCCGCTCACAGAGCTGCTGCACTCCCGCAACGAGGGCGTCGGTGGGTACCCCCCCCCCACACACACACACATACCGTACCGAAGGGGGCATGTACCACCGCTCTGCCTCGCTGGAATGGTCTTCAAGGATTGTCTTATTTGTGTTGAAAGACAATTTTTTTTTTTTATAAATAAAAATAATGAATGAATAAAACCCCTGTCTGGGTTTAGTTCTCAAAGACGGTCTCACTGTATATGGTTCTGCTTAATATGATACTAATTTCTTATAAAAGCAATCATTCGATACCAAATATACCATATTTTGGCCAAAGTCTGTTATTCATAGAATCTATACGTTATTCTTTAATAACGGTAGAAAGTATTCAACAAAGCTATAATAAATATATTGTGTTGCATGATATTGTTTTATGAGGATTGAGCATGTTTGATACAAGCTTGCGTAAAGCAATATACTCCTATGGTAGAGATGATGATGATGATGATGATGAGTTGTCTCCCCTGTAGCCACCTATGCTGCAGCTGTCCTGTTCCGCATGTCTGAGGACAAGCCCCAGGACTACAAGAAACGCTTGTCGGTGGAGCTGACCAGCTCCCTGTTCAGAACCGAGCCCATGGCCTGGAACGAGGTCAGCACACACGCACGCATACACACGCACGCACACACGCCCCTCTAGCTGACTCTCGCTGAAAAGTGCTGAAAGTGTGACAGGTGTGGAAGAACATTGGACAACTTTAACGGTGTGCTCCGTCCCCCCCTCAGACTGGAGACCTGGGTCTGGATATGGGGTCCCAGGGAGACCCCCTGGCCTACCGGCAGGATGGTGAGGATTGGTTCAAGCGTCTCTTTAGGTGGATTGATGTAGTGGTGAGGGGCGCCCGGGGAAATGTAGAAGGAGATCTGACAATCTGAGCCTTTCTCTCTTAGCAGTTGAGTGGGCCTCGAATCAAGGCATCCAAGATTGACCTTGCTACAAAGGCTTTATCCCCAATTGAACCTATGAGCCTTCATCTCCACTCTAGCTTATAGAGGGTCCCTCAGTTCTGAGGTTAGTTACTGACTCTGTGCTCCTCCGGTCAGACGGAGCCTATCGGGCGTACCCGGCCGCATACGGGCAGGACTCCCTGCTGGACCCCATGATGGAGGGGGCCGACTACCACGCCGACACCCTGCCCGACCTGGGCCCCCACACCGACCCGCTGCCCGACCTGGGCCACACCCAGGACCTGATGGACAGCAGCCAGCTGGCCTGGTTCGACACCGACCTGTAGGACGGGTGAGGAAGACGCCACTCGCAGCATAACTTACACACTGGTTATTTACCCCTGGTCCCATTCTAAATCTGCTTCCACACATTATTTTAAACCTAGTACCGTCTGCATGTGATGGCAACATCCCAGTGAGCGCATTGCACCATACAAAGTGATGAGTAGCGGTTTGCCCGTGGCTACGAGTCATTAGGCAGTCTTCAAGTATAATAATGGACCTTTCAGACCTTTATTAAAAGACATCTATCATCAAATACCGTGTTAGTCAGCAAATCTCTTGCATCGCCAAGCAGCAAAAGGTTGTGTTGAAACGCTGCCGGAGCTGTTAGGGCTGCACAGCCGTTACAGAAGTAGTGAACTGCACCTAATTCAGCCCCCTGTTTCTCCTTCCCAGCTGTATCGAAGGGAACCTGTGTTTTGGGGCGTGGCCCGCAGAGTGGAAGGTAACGGCAGAGAGGAAGGGGGATCGTGGGAAGTGCCTGACTCGGGACTACACAGGGTTGGAGATGGTTGCCACAGGAATGTCGCTAGAAAGTCTGAAATGTGGGAGAAAGGGATGAAAGCGAAGGTGTTGGTGAGAGGCGTGGAAAAAAAACACACACACACACACACACACACACACACACACACACACACACACACACACACACACACACACACACACACACACACACACACACACACACACACACACACACACACACACACACACACACACACACACACACACAGCGGGAGACCTATGGCATGGCTTGCCAAAATGAGGAGAGCACACGCGATGGATCGTAAAGATGGAATCACTCATGTTTTAGCCTTGGCTGTATTCTCGGTTGTTTCTTTCCATTCTTTTTCTATTTTTTCTATTTCTTTTGTATTACTCATTCTCTTTTATGGTACTGAACCGGCTTGCCTCGGCGCTCACCATCGTCATGTTTCTCTCGATTTGCCAATCATTTGTAATCTTTCTTTTTTAAAAAATCGTACGTTATATGTAGTGTTAAGTTATAGTGATATTATACAATGTTCCTTTTGGTTGAGACCGAAACGTGTAGAACACTAATAATCAATCGAATCGTATTCTGACTTTAAAGTGTAACATTGTGTAGTTTTGTTTTTTTATAATCAACGATGAAATTATGCATTCTTAATGTATGCTTGTTACAGCATACTCTGAGTGTCACTGCGGTTGTAAAGGGGTTTCCTGGGGAGGATGTGGCGGGCGGGGGGGGGGGGGGGGGGGGGTTCCCCACTTGTCTCTAGGTTCGGGATGAACCTAGAGACAAGTGTTTTATATACAGTATCCCTGGTAGGTCAATAACTATTTTGTATGCTATCATTGGATGTCAAATAGAGAATACCTTTTATCGCCGGCAGGGCAAGAAAACCCAAGTTTAACGTGGCATCCTTTGAGGCGAGGTTGATGAAATCAGTTAGTCCTTCAGTGCTTATTTTGGAGACAAGGTTGTGACACACCTGAACAATAAAGTGGCATTTTATTTCATGTCGTTTCCTGTCATTTATATTTTTTTAAATGTATGCTAAAAAATGCTTCCTTTAAGCTGAAGGGAATTTAAAATGTGTCACATGTGCACATGTAAAGAGATTGGGCAGTACTGGTGGTACTTCATACATTTAATAGTTAATGTTGGTTGTTTTTCAGCTACAACTTATTGCAGAGGACATGCCCCTTGCCTGGACATCAGGGGCTCTGGGCTTAGAGATGTAAATCCCACGTTATCTCTTGATCCATCAATGGTCCTAGTTAACTACTGCTGTACGGCTCTGGGTGTCGTCCACCTCCTTGCAGATTGTATTCCCTTGTTCTAGTTTATTACGCTCCTTTGCTTTCAAAATATTTTGAGCCGTTAGTTGTCCCTTGTTTTTAGAGACATCCAGCTTGCATTGAATTTAAGGTTTATTTAATATTACATATTGGCAGAACTTTTAGTGCATTTCTAATTAAAATGTTTTTTTTTTTTTTTACATAAACAGTCCATTGATTTTTACATCTTAAGGGAGATCAGTGAGATTTAAGCATGGATAACATTGTGAATACCAATGGGTCCATTTGTTCATGCAGCAATCTCCGGTCCCACAGTGGTCCACCTTGTTTCACATGGTGTATGGCCACCTTTTTATCTCAACTTCTGAGCAACGTTTCCACTGACCTGTGGTTCCAGCATTGGCCTGCCCTTTGCTCGGTCATCACTTGCGCCTTGGGACCCAGCCTGCTGCTCCACTTTACCTGGATGTGTTGTCTGGATCATGTGGAGGCAAAGTAATTTTAAGCGAGCTTGTTTCATTGCCTGGGTAATGAAAAGTGAGGGTCTCAACACGGGGTCCCTCAGGTTATTTTCTGGGTCCCATCCTCTTCTCAGTTCACTAATTCACAGGGCACTGTCATTCACTTGGCTGGTTAATCCTACCCCAGCTATGAATATGCCACAAAACACTGCGTCAGGCTGACGCCTCATGTCGCCGCACCCCCTGAGATTCATTCTGGACAAGCCTGAGCTGCACTTCCTTGTACGGAAGGGATCGCCCGTCCACGACCTCTCCGTCAATATTGAAAATTGTGTTATCGGCAAGGAACCAAGTATGACACTTGGGTTCCTTGCCGATAACACTGGATGACTAGCTGTTCTTCATTTTCAACATCGCTGCGACCGCCCGCTTTACAGACCTGCTGTACAACAAGAGGATACGTCTGTTCCTCACGCAGAAGTCCACACAGGTTTTTGGCCCAGGCTCTTGACATCTTGTGTCTGGCTGCAACTCCCTCCAGGCCGGTCTGCCTGCATATGCCATTCATCCTCTGCAGCTCATCCAGACATGATCACCAGCAGTCCGGCCTCTGCACTCTATAACAAACGGCTTCTCCATCGCTACATGGGGGACCCCAGCAGCCGCTCAACAGAATCCTGATGGTGTTCTGTCCTCACTCCACAGTGGTGCCACAAGCTACCCAGATGACTTAAGGACAGCAGGAACGTCCTGCGTCCCAGATGAAAAAGAAAAAAAAGACATTTTATTAATTGTATGGACTCTTGGAATTGTGAGGATTTAATCAATTTATGAGTTGAATCTTCACGGTTGATGTACTTATTGTAAGTCCGCTTGGATAGAAGTCGGAACTAAATACATGGGACGGTATGTAAGTCAGTGATGTTTTGGCTGGGAAGGGCCCAGGCTTTCACCTGATAATCTCTTTTGTTATGGGTATGGCTACTTTGTTTTATTCCAGTTCAAGTACAGCCTCAAATGGTCTAAAGGCAGTTGATCAATATTATTTTGGAAATGTATATGGGCCAATTCATTTTATAAAAATATTTACCCAACAATCAAGTAATACTGAGTGGTTCTTATTTATTATTTTATGCTATTTAGTGACAGTGAGTGAGTTGTCTGATATTTTCATTGCAGAAGCTGAGTTTTATATACCGGTAATACATCTATTTTTGGACGGTTTTATTCTTAAACTGTCAATTATTTTTAGCAAAAGTCTAATACAATATAAGACCTTCGTATGAAGGACGACCTCTTGGTATTGGTATAGATCATTCAAATATAATATAAAATTAAGTCCCTTCGATTCTAAAAATTGGCCTATATTGTTTTTGTAGGCTATACAGTGGTAAGAATACGTTTATGCACCCATGCTAAAGTTGACTAAAAAGAGGAATAAAAATATAATCTTTTGGAAATTGATCATAATGCAACCTTTTAGGCCGCCAATTTTCTTTGTGAATGAATAATGTAGAAAAATGTTCTTTATGTAAATTCAAGGTGCATAAGTATAGGAACCCCTATGTTCAATTCCAATCGAGGCAGGCTGATTTTTTTTAAAGGCTATTAATTTCATGGATCCAGGATACTATGCATCCTGATAAAGTAACTTAGGTCTTTGGAATTATTAAAATAGCCCCATATAGGCCTACTTATGCACCCTGTATTTTAATGAAGAACATATGTTTATTTACGATACATTATTCGTTCACAAAGAAAATTGGTTTCCTAAAAGGTTGAATTTTTCCTCATTTGTTTAATAAAGGCATTAAGATCGATTTCCAAAAGATGATTCTTTATTCCTCTTTTTAGCCAACATTAGCATGGTGCATAAACGTATTCTTACCACTGTCTGCTTCGCTGACAAATAAGTCATGGCGTTCTATAAAGAAAAATCTTTCATTACATAAAGATCAAACCAGCAAGGCATTATAGGCAACTGTTCCTAAAAGGGGAATGGATATTAAACCAGGTCATCGAGTCCTAGTCGAAAACGATTCCCAATGACCACGGTCTACCTAATCCCTACATCTGCTCCCGAATTATATGAATTCACTGTAAATCACTTGGTTTAAAGTCACAATATCTCATGAAAAATATTTAAATTAGTCCCCAATAGAGAGCGCCAAGTAAAGTAGCCTACACACCGACTAACTAACACATGCTCCACATATTTCAGTAACAGCTTGACATTCAAAAGTCGACCATGCTCCAATTCAAATTGCTGCCGTGAAGGAGGTGAGAAACACTGGAATGTGAGAAACAAAGGACATGCTTTGAGTGATATTAACTTGTTCAAATGCAGATCCCTCTGCGAAATTCCAGCACCTACCACATAGCTTGCGTGGCTTTCAAAGGCTGCACTTGTATGCAAATTGGGCACATTTGTTGTGTCTAACAGGACTATAACATTGGAATGTGTGGTGTTTTAGTTCTACTGCAAAGGTTTTGAGAGTTAAAATTGAAGATTTGTTAATTTTTAATATCACTTCTTTAAGTTACACTTTTTTTTTTTTACAGTAGAATGAGCTACCCGGCGCATACAATATAAAATACAATTATATACTGCAATTATTCTCCTATTATTTGAAGAGACAATGTTGATCTAGGATTAATCCACAAACTTTTGTTTAAAATAACCCAGCGAGGAACGCCTACTGTAATATAATACTAATAATAATAATACATTTAATTTAGAGGCGCCTTTCAAGCCACCCAAGGTCACCAATATCAAAGCAGGGCAGGTAGACCTTTAAGTCTTAGGTTAGACATACTCTAGCTTGCATGAACATTCCAATGTGTGCTCATATTGATCACACAGCACAGTTGCTACATAAACCAAGGGATTTGTGCAGTGATATAAAGGGTGATTATAAAAAGGGTGAAAGGCCAAGTTGTGTATTTACCATTCTTCTTGTGTGTCCCAGAGTGGCTCCACCTTAAAGCCGTACACACCTGCAGCTAATCCGGTGCTGCCGGAGCGTGATTGCCGATGAGTGGGGTGTACAGCGAGCAACACGTCAAGGTGACAAACGCTTTGTTTATTGGCATTGATAATTAGAATTAACCTGAGATGTGTTTTCTTGAATACTTGTTTGCCTGCCAGTTTTGTTAAACAGTAATGCCATCTTGAGAGAAAACCGTTTGTAGGCTTAAGCTATAGGCTAGTTAAAAGTTGGGATAGTTTCAAATGATTCTCCATGGGTGAGCCTACTTCGATTAGAATCTTCTGCCAAATGTAGGCTACTTATTGTAGGCGCTTTCGATAAAAGTGTCTGCTAAATGCCCTCAATGTAAATGTTGATGCAAGTATTTCTCGTTTTTGACTGCACAGTTGCTCTAATGTGCAAACAATGCGATGAATATCCTTGCGTAATGTGTGCTATTTTGTGGATAGATTATTAGACTATTATTTGAATTCTTTACATTCAAGTGATTATTCTAATATGTCATCAACTGAATCTTTGAAATGGGTGTAAGATAATGTTTCTTAATATAGTAACGATATTAAGCATTCACTCTGAAGAGGTTTAGTTTCAACGAAAGATCCCGTTGTGTAGAAAGATGCAGGTGCCATCTTTATATTCAAAATCACGAAGTGTAAGGCCAGCCAAACATCTGCTGTGTCAACACTTATGGAATTATTACTTGTTGTGCTCTGATTTAGAACATGCGTTTAGTATATCTCTCATGGTTATTGTTTGTAACCTATTTATCCTAATGTCACAGGTAATGCCCACAAATACTTCTACCAAAGATGGCTTACAGGGTGTGACCAATTTATATTCTTAAATCTTATTTTTTATCATTTAAGATTTCACTACTTATTTAGACTTCTGGTGAGGAAATGTAAATAACTTGGTGGCACTAAAAATGATCATACAAGTGTGTACATGAGTGCAAAATGTAAATGAAGGCCCCAGAAAACGGTGGGGCTGGTTCTAATGACTTGTATGATGGACATGTTAATCGGCGTCCTCTTTGACCCCCACCACACAGCCACACCCTGCTGGCCTCTGCTCTTCCACTTCATGAGCGGCTCCTCATTGACGTGGGAGGCGCTAATGTGCTTTTGTTCCTGCTGTGCTTAAATCCAGCGTGTCCCGGGAGCTCTGCATAGTACGCCTCTTGGAGACGAAGAGTGAACCTCACCCCCGGCGTCTGTGTGTGTTTGGACTGAGCCCACAACAAACTAGAAGAACATGGCTGATGTCTACGGAGCTCCGCCACCTGTGGTCCTCCAGCACCGTGCTGCGCACCCCAGATTCAACAGGAGGAGCAAAACCTACCTGGCCATGATTGCCTGCGTTCTGCAGGACACCCCTGGGAAGATGCTGACTTTTTCTCAGGTAATGAAACATCTAGAGTCACGGTATTCCCCCCCCCCAGGTGTTCCTTGGCTCATGTAGGAGTGTTTGTATTTAAAGGCAGTCCGTTCTAAAATCCCTGAACGTATTTTGTGCTCTCTTTGGTTTCAGTTGATGGAAAAGCTGGAAGAATTTGTCACGGGAGACAGGAAGTGTTTCGAGAACAACATCCGAGTCTGCTTGTCCTACAGCAAATGCTTTGTCAAGGTGAACATTAAGGAACATGCATTTCTCTCATGAATGCAGCAAAATGGACGTTTACCTTAACCCTAAAACAAATGTGTTCTCCATTTCAGTCTGGACCCTAATCTCAAGCCTCTTTCTGCTGTGTTTTTAGAATCCAATGTATCCACAGATGCCGAGCTGTAAGTTGAACTACTGGAAGCTGGACCACAGTCAAATCACTGTCAAGATGGTGCACCGTCACTTCAGGAAAATCCTGGATCAGTTTCCAGAGCTGGCCCCCAAGATGGCAAAGTGGCCCCTGACACCCCAGGGATCACCGGGCCCCATCACAACCATCCCACACACTCCAGAACCAGCGGACTGCAAAGCTCCTCCGACCAGAGGGAGCATTAAGTTCAGAGGGCCGTTCTCCATCGAGTCTCTGCTGAGGAGGGACAGTCCCTACCGCCAGGGCCCCAAGCCTCCACTCCCTCCCCCTCCAGCACCTCAGCGGTCCGGCCAGGCCGTGGAGCTGGAGCAGCAGGCCTACTCCCCGGGGGACTGTGGTGACGAAGCCAAGGGCTGGTTGAGCTGGGACTACCTGCCGGTGGAGACACTGCTACCGGGTTCAGATAAAAGGTGGCCCTTCCACAACACGTGGTGCAACGTCCGAGTGGGGGACCCGGGGGCCCGGCCCTTCAAGAGGATGTGTTGGGAACCCTCTGCCCCTGTGACCCAGCAGAGAGACGGCCAGGCTCCGTATGTGGCAGGACCGCAGAGCAACCCCATGTCCAGATACCTTTGTGACGTTAATCACTTTCGTCTGTGAACATTCGGCAAACAAAAATAGGACTTTTAATATATAAATATATACTTGTTGCACTTTGAATTACGGCTAATGTTTTTTTTCATTGTAATGCTGAATTTTTATTTTTAACTTTTTTATGTCGACTTTTTTTTTTTTTTTGTTGGTGAAGGCCACAAAAATGAAAAACTATAGAATATCTGTAATTAAAATGACATGGTACATCACCCGTCATGTTGTCACCAGGGGGCAGTGTCGTATAACCGTCTTTCTTTTGTAACTGCTTTTTATTTCTCAACAGCACAATAAAGGTGTCCTGTCTTCGTAATTCCCACTGATCTTTTTTTATTTATATAAATTTCTCATAGTAATGATAGATGTACTCGTATACTATGCACATATCTTTAACGGTTGATCATTAAAACAAATGTTTTTTGGGGGAGATCATAGGCAAATGATGTATTTGCAGTCGGGTCTCATTCACCATTTGAAATGGGATGTGAACTTTGGGGCGACTGACCACTTTAGGAACCTTAAGGTGAGCAAATAGCAAAACGTTTTGCTTTTCTATTTGAAATATCTTAAGACGCGTGGTTTAGACATTGACCTTCCCGTGAGAACTTATCATAAGGGATACCCCATCAAGGGCTTATTTCTTCATTGAACATGGATGGTTAAGGGTCGTTGCAGATCTCGCACAGCTTAATGTGAGTCATTACCGACTCTTGGTTTAAAAAGGGCTGGAAAAGATCAACAAACTGTTCCTGCCCAGGACCGGTTGTCATGTAGGTTATAGGATCTAAAGCCCTTTCACCAGTTCAAGCTCAGTCACTAGAATACAAGTGTTCAATACACATACAAGTTTTCGAAGTCCATTGTGTCCCTCTATATTTTCTGGAGGACTATGCCTTCTATTATGTTGTCAGATGTTGGGGGACATTAAGCCATTTAAAAAAATATCAGCCTATAACCGTGTATTGATATGGACCTCATCTGCTGCTTGATCAAATGATTTCAGACCTGCAGGCACAATGGTATACATCTCAAACATACAAAGTCCACGCTGTGACATGTCTGACAAGGCTTGAGAACCAGTTAAGCAACAGAACAAACTCGATTTGAAATATGCCAACATGGTGTAAAAAAAATTACTTTTCCGATAAGCCAATTGATATGCCAATAACAACCTGCTCCCAGGGAAGGCTTACAACCTTTGGACTTGTCATGCAGTATTTTGAGTTCATTGCAAGAGAATCCATTGCATCAAGGGATGTCAATCATTGTTAGAAGTCAAGTTCAATTCCTGCCCCTGACCCATTTACTTGCAGGCCAGTGTAGTGCTGGCCATGGGGTTTGACCCTCAACCAAACGGCACTGGGTGAGATCCCAATGTCTTCGGTCAAACCCATACATGATAGGGCCCTCTGGCAAGATGCCTGCACCTGCATGCAGCTTGCTGAAATGAACATGGATTCACTGTAAGTCGCTTTCAGTTAAAGCATCTGCTATATACTAAATAGTATACTGCTCTGAGTTAAATGTAAGAGCCCAGATTTGGTATGGGAGGACAAGGGGGAAGAACTGGCATAAAGGCCCACGACATACTTTCATTGGGAGGGATTAATGACGGCTTAGATCCTGACAGTTCAGCCTCTGTCTGTCTGTTTCCCTCGCTCCCTCCCAACGCTGATCGCCCATCGGAGATTACAAAAGAGAGCAAGCCAGGCAGGAAGTTAGAGCGGCCGAGCATGTGACTTAAGGATGGAGAGGGAGAGAGAGAGAGACAAACAGAAACACTCTTGTCTCTGAAATGTCTCTAAGCCACAGTCCTGTTCAATCTTATTGTTCCCTCTGTTCTGTTGCTTATGTGTACTTCACACATTCCCTTTGTGGTCCAAAGTGTGTGTGAACACAACCACATCCACATCCACACACCCACACGGATGTCGGAGTAAAAGAACAAAGAAGGTGTGTCCCAAAATTGCACATCCTGAGAGGGATTATTTTGGGAGTGTCTTCTCGAAAAATAGAGTACTTCCTTCTTTGTACTCTCCTTTCCGAATGCTGTAGTTAGATATCCATTTAGTAATGAGGAAACTCTAAGTCTTTCTGACTTGAAGCCTTTTATCGGTGTACTCTGTGGTTAATATAAGAACTACAACATGCCATGGGGGTTTAGCAACTGGTTTCTCTTTTTCTTTTTGTATATTTTCAACTTATTCAGCTGTATTTATCTTCCTTTTTCTTCACATTTTTCTCCAGTAACCTTTACCTCAAAGCATATTCTCAGGAATGAGAACAAGATAGGGTTTTAGGAATTGGGATTAGGCCCAAATTTCTGGAATGTTCGGTGCCCATGATGTCTCTGTGAGTTCATGTAATTACATAACACCCTACCGTGGGCTAGAACACTGCCATAAACACGGTCCACCAACTGACGTGTTTGTGAACAATAGCCTTAATATCAATAATTGTTTTATGGTTTCTCATATATCAAAACATCTCATCGTTTGTTTAAGATTCACATACAAAGGAAAATGAACAATACAAAAGAGGATACAATCAGGTGGGAGGTCAAAGGTGAAGGGTGATAACTTCACACCACACTAAACTGCCACACTTTGACAGGCTATTTTAACCTTCTATAAACCAACCGCTCCCAGACTAAACAAACTTGATCGTAAGATTTTACAGTTTGTGATGATCATCAAACCATTGGATGAATGGCAGTCTGGTCAATCAATAAAAAAGATGAAAAGATTTCTATCTTATCATAACCTTTATTGGACCACTATCGACCGCTGCGGAGCATGAAGCAGACTTTACTGGTTTACAACCCAAACAACCAGTTACAGTTGTTGCAGTTGTATTATCCTGACTGTTACAGATCCAGATTAGGGTGAAGGGTAGGACTGATGGATAGGAGCTATTGACTAATTGTTGTGAGTCATTGTAAGAATCACATTCACATGATTTTGCAAGCTACACTTAGCAACTCCATTTTACTGGTGGTTGGGGAGGGCAGGAAGGTTTGGTGTGTCTCGGGGAGGGCAGGAAGGTTTGGTGTTTCCCGGGGAGGGACACACCAAACTAGAGGGAGATTTAGATTTACAAAAACCACTAATTTCATAATCTTTACCTGACCGAGCCAACGTAATATACCCAACACTGGCTCACAGTGCGATGCAAGTGCTCAACACTTGCATCAATCAAAAAGCCATTTACTACGTGTTGTGTGGAAGCATGTGAGACTGAGTCATCCATTGGCCAATCAGCCGCCTCCCTTTTGCAGACACACACCACATACCAAGGGAGCGACTCACCAGCAAATCAGCAGGTACGCATCAGTTTTTCTAGTGGCCTGTGCATGTAGTCACGTATGCAGAGAAAGAGCTTATGAGTAAACGTAGGCAGTTGATAAGGCGACCCGGTTACAAACATTTATTTCATTCATTTTTTGTTCATTTTGTTGCAACAAAGACCAATTCAACAATTAGATACAAATAGCAGCTGACCGCTACCGTGGTCTCGAAATGCCACGGTCATACGATCCTGTTAAAATGTAACTTATTTAAAAACAACAACACTGTATTCATGTATCATATTATTGTTTTTTTACCATTCATATTCATATTCACATGGCAACACAATTGTATGATGGTGCCCTGTGCTTCTGTCCGCTTTATTAACAGCTGGAGTAAAGGGGACGTATGTAGCTTGTTCAGATGCGTCTGGTTTAAGTTGGACCACAGGGACCAGCAGGGTAGCCCGGAGTTATACTGCCCGACGATCAAAGTCCATCTGTCCTTATCCAGTTTATTGCCGCTTTTCCACCGCACATGTAGGCCTAGACACTCTCTAGCTGTCATACATCTGGTACAGTGCCAAGGATCTCCCTCCCTCTCCCCCCACCCCCCTCTCTCTCTCTTCCTCTCTCTTCCTCTCTCTCTCTCTCTCTCTCTCTCTCTCTCTCTCTCTCTCTCTCTCTCTCTCTCTCTCTCTCTCTCTCGCTCTCGCTCTCTGTGGGTAGGTAAAGCTATCTGTTTCCCGAGGTGATTGAATGATCCGGCATGCTTACACAAACCATATGGAATGTAACAACCATGCTGTATTCTGTACACTTTGCTCTTAGAAAGTGATCACCCAGTTGCCCCATCCCCCCCATATAAACCATATTTTTCTGTAAATGTCTATCATTGTGGCTATGCTCTCTCAAGCTACAACAGAGATACATGCTATCCTATCCTTGGCCCCCAGCCTGCTTCCTTTCTGCTTGGTGCACTGGCTATTTCAGGACCGGATACTACTGTGTCCATGAACAACGACCACAACGCAACTTTTTTCTTTCATTTGTATATTTAGATGTTGAAAAGTGTCATTATTTGGGGGCTGAGATCCAAAAATGTGATTTAATCTCAACTAATTTACTGCATCATCATAACCACATTTTATGTTGTTAAAAAGCACAGGTATCACACACACACACACACACACACATACACACACACACACACACACACACACACACACACACACACACACACACACACACAGACACACACACACACACACACACACACACACACACACACACACACACACACACACACACACACATGCACACACACACACACACACACACACACACACACACACACACACCACACACACACACACACACACACACACACACACACACACACACACACACACACACACACACACACACACACACACACACACACACACACACACACACACACACAACACAGGGAGGACTTCCCTTTGTTAAGACTCTTCCTCAGAATCCCAGGCCCAAGGTTGCGTTCCAAGCCCTCCCATACTTTTGTTTGGGCAGAGGAGCTGTGAGGATGAGAAACATCTTAATGATCTGGTTTACCCTACTATGAGGAAAATGGAAGGTTCCCTACTATGAGGAACGCCTTCAATGTTTTCCAATATGGAAAACCTTATCTTCAATCTAAAAGAACCGTTTACATGTCAAAAGATTAAGAATTTTTACATTCACTTAGTGAATTTTACGCAATCCCGAGTGTAATGTCATCATAAAGTTTCTCATCATGCAATCGGAGGAAACAGTCGTAGCCAACTCCTACGACTCTTGCCTAACAGCACGTGCCTGCAAGAGAAAGTGGGCCGGGCCGCACGCCCCCCAAAGCTTTATAGCTCCCTGGTGCGCCCGTGCTCCTCAGCACGTCAAAACAACAGAGCGAGGCCCTGTCGGTGGAAGACAACACGTCGAGAAAGAGACGCGGCGTTACTTGTGAGGAGTTTTTGTGTCGAGTCGGTCATCTGAGGACAATCAAAACCCGTAATCGAAAGGTATGCTTCTATTTCAACCAAGTAGTTTGGGTATTATTGTTCATTTGATGGAAATTCGTTTTGAGGAAAAAAACAGTTTGAAACCGTGTTTTTTTTTGGTGTTATTTTGAGATGTTGGCCACGCGATATATTTTCTTGAAATAGGAAATTGGATCTTTGTGACTATGTATTTGAAAATAACTTCGAAATTCCTTCGAGAATTAAGTTATAATTTCATAATTTCAGTCATGTTTCATCCTCGGCCACAAATAGTAGAATGCTTTGTGCATGTGTCTCAGCGCGCCTCCGTCCGCAGGTAAGCCACAGGTGGCGGGATGAATATAGTATTGAGATCTGCACAAAGCTGTGTATCCAGAGTAGATATGTTGCCTACAGACTATCCATATTTCATACCGACCATTTCCAGATTGTTTTATTTCAAACAGATGGGTTACTGAATTATAATAACATAAATCATGAAATAGTAGCCTGTTCTTAATCAATTTGTTTACAAAATGATTACGCAGTGTACAAAAACTTTAGCATTCTTTTCTTTAACTCTGTTGTTTGTCATCCTTAACTGTGACCTAGATGTATTACAACCATAGTTCAGAGATCTGGTGGATTTAAATCGCACAGTGTAATTCAGCAATAATGATGTCATGCATGTCTTTTGCAGCAATATCTCTCAAACCAAGGGTGATCCGCTTGATCACTCACCCGTCTAAACACTATCTCACTTACACACTCAGTCAGTCAGTGAGTCAGTGAGTCAGTGAGTCAGTCAGTCAGTCAGTCAGTCAGTCAGTCAGTCAGTCAGTCAGTCAGTCAGTCACTTTCACTCACTCACTCACTCACTCACTCACTCACTCACTCACTCACTCACTCACTCACTCACTCACTCACTCACTCACTCACTCACTCACTCACTCACTCACTCACTCACTCTCTCTCTCTACACCATATCTGTGCTGTATGGGAATTCTTGAATGGCGATGCATTTGAACTACGATTTTACTACTTTGTCAATCCTAAAATGTAGGTCTTCAACAGCTTATCTGACAAGACCTCTTACTAGCACTGATATATCCAGGGCAGGGATTTGACGGTTTAGATTTTTTTGCTAAGATTAGGGGAAGAAATCATTGTCTTTCTGGAGATAGAAACATGAGTGTTCTTTGGGATTTGGACCCTAAACGAAGGCAAGCGAGAGGTGCGCCTGGACTTAACTCTGGGCTCAGATGTTTTTACAAATGTAATCAGTGTATATGTATGTTCTGTCCCCCCACTAAGCAAACAGACAGAGCGTCACTGCAGGGTGAACTACAGCTCCAAGGCCTTTGACACTGCAGCGTTGGCTCGGGTTAATAGGCACACATGTCTTTGTTGAGTCTTCTCAAGACAAAATGCCCAACATTTTTTAATGAGCTTTTTTTCCTACATTACAGTTTTTCTAAGTCGCTTTGGTACATTTCTCAGATCAGAATAGAAATTTGCAAAACAGTAAGTGCATTTCTCAAAACAATTCGTACAAATAGCAAAACACCATGGATTTCATGCAAAAGCAAGTCTCTTGCTCAAAATCCTTAGTTTGTTTTCTCAAAAGTAAATATCTGTGTCAATGAACATGTCAGTGCCATCAAAATGACAAGTCCTTATGTCATTGTGTATGGATAAGACTGTCAAATTGCTCATGTTGTCAATATAACAGTGTACTCTGGAGGGATGTTCTGATGTAAACCATGGCTAAAGTTTTGAAGACAATTATTGTAAATTGTAAGTTACACCTTACTGTGTATGTAAGTTACACCTTAGTGTATGTGGGAGATTAATTGCAAGAGACTGGACAAGATTCACATTTACGCTTTGACTGTTTGTACTGTAATTTGTTGACAGACCATGTCATTGCTAGCATGCATTGCTGTAGGAATTACAGTGTAGTCATCCTACACCTCCTGACGTTCCTTTCTGTTGGGCCACAAATTCTCAGACAATGTAACATTGTGTTGTGCTCCAATGTTGTGTGGGTGAGACTATTCAATAGAGACCCATTACAATACATTTTGATCAACATGACGTAAGCATTTGATAATGTAGGAAAGAGCAGAGAATTGTACATAATCATTTGCATGAATGTACCAAAGCATTTGCAACTTGTTCAAAGAAATGAGAAACTGCTTTTTTGATGTGCACAAGTGACAAAATGATGTGAAGGTTGAACAGGAAGTTTTGAGAATTTCAATTCTGATCTTAGAAATGTACCAAAGCGACTGAGAAAAACTGTAATAATACTTTTATTTAGTGATACGTATGAAATTGAAATAGTTTGCAGCCATCATCTCATGCCTTACTATCATACTACCCCAGGTAATGCATTGCAATTTAATACTTTCACCCATAGGCCTTAACTTGGTCCTCATTATAGATCCTTTCACAAACAATACGAATCATTTTCATCTCTGTCCTTTAACTGCAGTTTGTCAAGCATTCCTTGTAGATTGTCATGGATTCACAGATATTGGGTCCAATCGCCCTCTTACAATTACATAACTTCAAAGTCTCACCTCGACTCAGCCAAAGCTATTTCAAAGCTTTCACCTCCCTCGTGCGCGGCTGTTTATGGGAAGTGTACACGTGTGGATAATGTTGAAGACGAAACAACTACAATGACAACAAGAACTTGTTAGGCTGTGTGCGCTCTCTCTCAGCACAATGCCTCACAATGGCTGCAAGAGAAACAGTCGGCTAGTTTAGAACGTTCTCAGGATAAAAAACTCTATCACGGCAACAATGAACAATGTGAGGTCTATCACAGGTTGTATCATTGTTGCTTATTCATGACTGTGAAATGGTATTGTTATTTATGCATTTATAGGGCATGGCAATCACACCAGACACAGAGAAATCTGTGTCTCATGGTCATATTCTGACATATTTGAGGGAGTAGTTTCACTCTTAAGGCGAAATCTCGAAAGATAAAGAAAGTTTTTTTGCGATAGGGTACACAAAAGGATGAACAAAATTCTCAACCAGAATTTACACAATTCATAATTAAATTTGACGCCCTAATGTCAGTCATGCGTTGTCATGGCCATGTTTCATAGGACAGGATCAGCACAGAATGCACACATCGTCTTCCCATGTTCTTGAATCAGGAGCAAATTGAGTGTAAGAAGAAAAAACCCAAAGACGCGGCTGACAGCCGAGGTGGCCTGTACGTACCCAGCCCTGTGTTCAGGTGAGGTGTTACCTTAGTGGTTGGGAGGTCAGACGGAGAGCTTAGGGCGTATCTGTTAACTGCCGATGACCCAGATGTCTCAGTGTACAGCTTTCCCCCAGCATGTCCGCTCCTTGCTGGACAACGTAAACAGGAAGTCATCTTTTCAGAGGTTGGCCAATGACAATTGCATTGCAGTTTTTTTTTTTTTATGCACGTTTTTAAACAAGACGCGTGTGTTGTATAAACCAGCTGGCTAATAGCACATGATCAAATGTTTAGCAGTGCTTCCAACGGAAATGTCTCTCCTATAGTTGGGGGTTATGGATGTGTTTTTTCGTGGTCATTGGATCTGGAATTTTAAACGGGGGCCTGTGTCCACAAAAGGTCCACATTGCGTTGGTGGGCTGTGCTTTTGAAGGCGCAGCAGAAGGACAAACGGACCTGTTGTGTGATGTATCACCCCTTCCACTGTGTGACTATTGTGTGGGTCTGACTGGCTTAGCTCTTTGTTCTCAGAGTCAAGATACAGAGACACTATCTTTATCTCAAATACAGAAATGTGGGCTTGGGAATGAGTAGGAAAATGCCATTAACCCTCCTACATAATTGAAGGATAAGACATATTGATTTATATATTTGCAAGTAATACAAGAAGTATGACTTTAAAAGGATATTGTCAAACTTTTTACCATCATCAAGAGAGAGAGAGAGAGAGAGAGAGAGGGAGAGAGAGAGAGAGAGAGAGAGAGAGAGAGAGAGAGAGAGAGAGAGACAAAACCACAGAGAAGAAGAATAGAACAGCGATTCACAGTCGTTATGGGTCGGTTGAAGCCATGGTGTCACTGGCTTCCTGGATGGTTCGTGTTGTGTGTTGTTTGTCTCGGGGGTAGTGTCCCGCTAAGCAGAGGAGGAGAACTCCCCAGGCCCCGGGGTCTGAGAGGCTAACAGCGGGGCCCTTGCGGACACAAAGAGCTCTCATAACCGGCTGATGCCATTTGCATTCACAGCTGCAGTCGCCTCGCTGCTCCCAAGCAAGCCGCAGCATGATGCACTAGCACAATCTGACGGCTGGTTTCTATTGAGACCGAGCCTCTGTCTCTGTCTCTGTCTCTCTGTCTCACACTCTCTCAGTCTGTGCCATCATTGATATCTGACTCTCTCTCACTGGGTCTCGGTTACCCTTTCCCCTTGAGCTCTGGATAAATAGAAACTTGACGTTATGCTATGAAATCTAGCATGGCATACTAAAAGGGGTAGCGTGGAGGATTTGCTGCCACCTATGGGTGAGGTTACAGATTTCGAAAGATTAAAAAGATAGTTGTGAATACGATACTCAATTTATTTATCTGTAGGATCTTTTTCATAATGTTTGAAATTTATCAGAGGATGTCAGAGGCATAAATAAACACTTTCTGAGGTAATCCATTCTTGGGGTGTAATATCGCCAAAGGTATTCCGTTCCTGTAGTAGCAGCAGCTTATATGTTTATAAATAGTTATTAACTTTGTTGTTTTGATAAAATGCATGCACCCAAATGATTTGATCTGATCACCCAAACTTCTTTTTTATCTGTTCGAATTTTTCCTGTTCACCACCTTGACTCCCACTTCTGTTCTATGGTTTTCAAGTTTGTTTTTCTTTTGTGTATGTTTTTTTGTATAATAACGTTGTGGAATTACACTTTTCAAAATCATATTTGCACAACGCATCGTTTTTTGTATGCTTCTAAAGTTCCCAGAGGAAAGGGTGAAAGGGACTATTGTGCTGATATTATGTAATGATCCATCAAAAAAACGAAAGCATGTCAAAGTGTTGCATGAAAATGATACTCATTGCTGTACAGCCCATGAAAAACCAGGAGGAAAAGCATCCAACTGAAACTCACCTCTCTGTGTGTGTGTGTGTGTGTGTGTGTGTGTGTGTGTGTGTGTGTGTGTGTGTGTGTGTGTGTGTGTGTGTCTCTCTCTCTCTCTCTGTCTCTCTCTCTCTGTCTCTCTCTCTCTCTCTCTCTCTCTCTCTCTCTCTCTCTCTCTCTCTCTCTCTCTCTCTCTCTCTCTCTCTCTCTCTCTCTCTCTCTCCCCAGGCTACCCAGCTCATTGAAATGGATGACATCCATTTGGTCGAGTCCAAGCCCCTGCTGGTGGACAGGGAGCTGCCGGTATGTTCCATGACAATCTGGACTGTTTGGGGTCAGGGTGGTCGCGGTCGGGGGCGGTTACATAAACATGTACAGCATGTCATCTGGGCGAGCTGTTGGATGGACGCATCATACAGTAGTACTGACCGCTGACGACACAAAGTGCACATGTGATGAGGAGCTAAACACAACCAAGATATTCTTTGTAATAATGTTGTCATCACTCACTCACTCACTCACTCACTCACCCAGGACATACACTCATTCAGGACATTGGGTTACAGATGTATAATTGCACTAGATTAGATTAGTACATTGTAATAATCTGCCCTTTTCTTTTCCAGGGCTTGAGAGAGGCTGTGCAGCAACTTATGATCAAGGTATGTATTAAGATAACTTTGGTTATCTATGGAGATATTGCACATTTGCCCAGATAATGTTTTCCACAGTCTTGTTCATCAATATAAAAATACGACATCCATTAGGTTTTCGCTATATATCGATATATTAGAATATATTTATGAAATCTCTTCCCAAATTGAGGTGTTCCTGGCACCATCTAGTGGTGGTTTCTAGAATACATTGCGTTTGTTGTTGCAAACAACCCCCTGGCCATGTTGGAGATTTGTGTCCTTTCGTCTGGCTTAGGGACATTTTTTTTCTCATGCTAACTCGATCACATGCAGAAATGACTTAACGTATTCTCCAGACCAACAGTCTGTCAGGTAACACCCTCCTTCCCTCCCGCCTCCCTGACACACACACACACGCGCACGCGAGCACGCACACACACACACACACACATTCACGCACGCACGCACGGCACGCACGCACACACAGTTCATTGATCACTCTATTACCGCGTTGGGTCTGTGCCATGTGGTTACTGCTGTGCACCAGAGCCAATCAGAGTCCCCGATCTCAGCACCATGGAGAGCACTCTGGAACAGTGAGTCAACAAGCACTGAGGTGGTCACAACATGGTCAGCAGATGGCCACAACATGGTCAGTAGATTGTCTGTAGCTGGTCAGTAGATGGTCAGTAGGGTGTCACTTGATGATCTGTAGATCCTCAGTACGTAGTCAGTAGATAGCCTCTAAAGACTCAGTAGATAGTGTATAGATTGTCTCAGTATAAAGTTGTCGTAGTCAATGTTTTTTAAGAAGGTCAGTAGATTAGATCAGTCGATAGTCAGCAGATAGTTAATGGTCAGTTGATTGTCTCTAATTGATCAGTAGATAGTCAGTAGATAATCTGTAGATAGTCAGAAGATAGTCAGTAGATAGTAGATGGTCACGTGGTTGTCCCTGGATGATCAGTAGATGGAGGTATTTTTACAGGTGGATGAGCTGACCTGAGGTATTCAGGGCGAGCGTTTCATTTCACCAAAGCGTCTGAGCTCGTTAATGACGTAGGTTTTCGTGAGCGAGCGCGCCCGCCATCTGGCAATCTTGGCCATCCTGCTGCCACTTACATGCACACGAGCGTTCAGGCACACACACAAACACACACACACACACACACACACACACACACACACACACACACACACACACACACACACACACACACACACACACACACACACACACACACACACACACACACACACACACACACACACACACACACACACACACACACACACACACACACACAGTGTCTCAATGGCTCTCTGTGGCTCAATGGCTCAACAGTTAGCTCTCTGAATTGTCAGTATTATCTTTCAGAGGAGTGTGTTGGAGTGTGTGCGTGTCTGAAGGAATACATAAAGAGGGGTGTGGTTAGAGCTCCTAATGTTTACCTGCAGATCTGTAATTATGAGGTTGTGGAAATTGCGTTGAATGAGAGATACAATTTAGCACGTTGAGCACACAGTTGTGTGACTCGTTTATTGAGTTAGAGAAAACAGGAAATCAAAACGTGCTGCAAGTAAACAAATCCCGCATCGGGCTCTGACATCATGAGACGCTCGTAATCCTTAAAGGGACAGCGATCCCTGAACCACCAAGACAGTAAACGACATGCCTAACACAGTGGAAAGAACAACACATAGCAAATTACTGTAGGTGAATTATGTTACACTCACTACAAGGTATTGCTTTCAGGTGGATCATAACCACTCAAAACCGGTCTTTGTTTGCTCTGGTCTCTCTTGCTCTTGCTCTCTCTCTTTCTCTTGGTATCTCTCTCAGTTTTCTCTCCCTCTTTTTAATATTATCATTATCCTAACACAAGTAACAATGTTATTCCAACCTTTATTTATTGATATCATCAGTCACAATACATCAAATAGTTAGACCATTGACGGCTTGCTCGGTTAACCCTGAGCTGTCCCTCACAGACATGGCCCTCAAGTGATGGGACTCAAGGCTTAGACTGCTGTGCCAGTAGGAAAGGTCCATCCTTATACTTGTGTGATCACATCAGCTGGTGATGCAACACTAGTATGTGGAGGGAAATACCTACCTATCTATAGAAGTTCCAACAGTTTTTACTTGACTAAAATCAAAACCAAAACTACAATAATCTTCATGTGGATACTTCTTTGAGGTAGATATATTATTTTGAAAACTCTTGTTAAAATTACCCCAATATTTTAGAGATGTGTCAAAGTTTTTGTATAAACAACATGGTAGCCCTACATCACCCTGAATGTGGCTGACCTATTATATGAACCAACTACATCTATGACCCATTCACTGCCCCACTCCAAAGCCACCCTGCTGAATCACGCCTAGGATAGACCACATCCTCCTCCAAACATTGGTCACGATACTGTTCTAAAGTCAACGCCTCACCATCCTACAGCTCCGAATGCCCCTCCTGTCTGACATTGGCTGATCCAATTTAGGGATCTCTTTATCTAGAATTAGCTTGTTTTGACCAGCCTGCAAAGCACCCTGGGAGTATTGGGAGCTTAGGCCAAGTGCTAAGCAGTAGGGGTATAAAACAGGGCTCCCAGAATACACGGCACTCTCAGGAACCGTACAGGAGCTTACCCACCAATCGGATCTGTTGCCCTTAGAGCCGGCCCGGCTACGTCTGTTGATATTCATATAAGCGAGCGTCGCTCGACACACGGCTGCTGACATGGTTCTTGAAGATTCTGATGTGGAAATGATTGTGGCTGAGCTTGAAGTCACCGTGAGTAGGCTGCTCAGTTTATTTGACCTCGTCACACACTATTATTCTATTTTGTGTTTTCTATTTATAGCTACAATTAAAAGGTTGAAAACATGTTGATTAATTTCAAATATCCACGTGAGCAACGGAGTGTAACATTTCCAATGATACCCCTGTCATGAATTTGATCGTCACAGGTAGCAAGATGCTGATAGTGGTTTAGGCAGAGATGCTTAAAAAAGTTGGTTGTGATTAAATTCCTTTCTGCAGACAGGCATTCACTTGGTTTGGATGTGTCCTGCCTTCTATGCATCTGGTGCAATGATCACCAGTTATTTGGTCTAATCGTGGATCATGTGGTTGAGAGGTGTCCGTGAAACGATTTTGGTCTGTGACAATGTTGTCGCTAATGTGGAAAAACAAACTAAAAGAGGTTTATCTTGAAATGGGAACTTGGCCTTCCCTTTCCTTGACACTGACTGATTTAATGAGAAACTTTGATGAAAACACTTTTGAATCATCCAATGTACATGAAATATATATATATTTTTAATATCATCGTTATAATTATTACAAACTCACTAAATATTATTATTATCCTTAATTAAAATCACAATAATAAATGTAATCGTCAACATACTCAAAAGCAAGTGTACTATTATAAGAATCAGGCCTATTATTATTCCTATTTGTGTTATTATTAAAAAATGTAAATTATAATATTATATCTTATATTTTCTACTATTATTATAATAATATGATTATTACTATACTTACTATAATTATACTAATTATTTCTACTACTATACCTCCTATTGTTCTGAGCCCTTGGAGCTCCTTTATGAAGCTGTCTTGCGTGCGCTCAGACCTCATGGTGACCCCTGCTCCCCCTACAGGAGCACGACGTGGAGACCCCCTACGGGAGGATCCACTGCTCCATGAAGGGCGTGCCCAAGGGCGACCGGCCTGTCATCCTCACCTTCCACGACATCGGCCTGAACCGTAAGCCCGCCGCCTCCTCCTATAGCCCTGGCATGTACCGCCACGGCATCTGCTGCCACAGCGCCTCACAGATCCCCCTTCCCTCCACCGCCTTGCACCACCCCCCCCCCTGGAAGCAGATTAGACTGACACACGGTGTGCGTTATCGCCACGGCAACAGTTTAGCTTCGGACAATATCCGAGCGTGGCTTCTTTCTCTGAAGTTTCACACTTCATCTGTCATATACGCTGTATATGACAGATGAAGTGTGAAACCAGGCCACGGCCATGTTGGGCCTTTCAAGACGGCAAACACACATGAAGGATGACCCGATGCAAGGCTAACGGCGTTGTGTGGTGTCTCCCCCCAGACAAGACCTGCTGGAACCCGGTGTTCAGCCACGAGGACATGCAGGAGATCATGCAGCACTTTGCCGTGGTCCACGTGGACGCGCCAGGCCAGCACGAGGGGGCCAACACCTTCTCCAACGGGTGAGGCACGCACACACACACACACACACACACACACAAACACACACACACACACACACACACACACACACACACACACACACACACACACACACACACACACACACACACACACACACACACACACACACACACACACACACACACACACACACACACACAAACACACACAGTAAGGACTGAGCCGATTATAAGATGCATTTCTCACACCCACACACACGCACACACACACACACACACACACACACACACACACACACACACACACACACACACACACACACACACACACACACACACACACACACACACACACATACACACACACACACACAGGCACACGCATGCATACACGCTGAAAGTCAATGGGGGAGGTAATCGGTCACCCTTACAGTTAGATTTCCGTTGATCTTCCTTGCTGACCCACTTAGATTAGGGGAGGAATAAGCAGTATGTGTGTGTGTTCCGTGATGATAACGGCAGACAAAGGTCACCTGACACCTAATGATCCTATCATAAACAGCAGAATGCTGAATGCTGCAGTTTAAATAACAACAAGCGCTAAACGATTGATTGATTGATTGATTTATTACTCGTTTCCATTCAACTGACTATCCACAACTGTATTCTGTTGCCCCCCCCCCCCCCCCCCCCCCCCCCCCACACACCTCATCTTTCAGGTATGAGTATCCCTCTATGGACCAGCTTGCTGAGACCCTCCCCGCGGTCCTGAAGCACTTTGGGTAGGTGGCGCAGTAAAGGGCCACTGAGCGGCACTTTGTGTTAAGAACATCCATCAATGCATCCATTTACTAAGCACTTGTTACCTTTTCTTTATTTAGGTATTTATTATCTATAATGCTTTCCTTGCTAACAACTTGCCCTACCCTACTGCCACTTATTATTGTCTAAGAGCTTTTTCCAATGTCTCTGTCTCCTGTCATGTGTTCCAGGCTGAAGAGCGTGATTGGCATGGGCATCGGCGCCGGGGCGTACATCCTGACCAGATTTGCTGTGAGTGTTTGTCCTCTTGTTAGCTTAATCATTACAGAGTTTTAATCAAACCGGGATTAGCTGAGCTGGCGAATGTGTTGCTACTCTGATTCTGGCACTGTAATGCTGCTTATTGCATTAGCATGGCGTTGCATTAGCGCTACTAAAAAAGCCTCTGGAATGTTCCGGATTGGTGGAATAAAACAAACCGATTGCTCAGCGGGGAGAAAGGTTGATACATGGTTGATAGGAGAACCGACATATATATTATATATTGGTTCAACCCTCCACTGAACCCTTCCGTCATCCAACATTGAAATGGTTTAACCAGAGCAGGTGATGTGATCTGGGGGCCCGGTCTCAGTGTGAACGTTGTGTTCTGGTTCTCAGCTGGACTACCCCGCCATGGTGGAGGGCCTGGTACTGATCAACATCAACCCCTGTGCTGAGGGCTGGATGGACTGGGCCGCACACAAGGTGGACACACACGCACTCATGCAAGGCACACACACACACACACACACATATACAACCACACACACACACACACACACACACAGTCACACAAAAACACACACACGCAGATGCTCAGCGTATGACAGGACAATATGCGCTGCGTGGATGCTAAATCATTTGTAAACCTTGTTGCAGATCACAGGCTGGGCCCACGCTCTGCCAGACATGATCATTTCCCATCTCTTCGGAACGGTACGTTCACACCCAGACCACTCCCTGACGGGATATTTCATGTACGGCACTCTCATGGCTTCCCTACATGGGCCTTCCTATGCTCATTTCGTGTTATGGTTTGGTTTTGGTCCTAGGAGGAAATCTCCAACAACCATGACCTGATCGGAACCTACCGCCACCACATCATGAACGACATGAACCACTACAACCTGCAACACTTTGTCAGGGCCTACACCAGGTGAGGGACACTCTGCACACACACACGCACGCACACACGTACACACACACACACACACGCACACACACACACACACGGACGGACGGACGGACAGACACACAAACACTCACACACACAAACACTCACACACACAAACACATACATGAACACACACACACACACACACACACACACATAAAAACACACATACACGCGCACACATGCACACTCACATGTACCCTCACACTCACAAACACATCCCATCATCCTCCTAATAGGTTGTTCTTGTTCTCCCTAGCTAAGCCTGTAATCTGAATCCATCAGCTGAAGGGAGTATGTAATGGTGGATAAAACAGCATCTGACCATAATAATATATTATTTATTTATTGGACCATAAAATGATGTACACACAATCGCAATCATTTAGAATTGTACAATATCTTAAGTAGATAGTGACTTAAATGTAATGGGATCCCTCGGGTGAAAACGGTTCCTGAATGCCACTTTACAAACACAGTCCAAACTGCAGTAGTCAGGGAGTGGTTAGAGTCCTTCTGTTTGAACCCGCTTCCCCTTCTGCAGCCGTAGGGACCTGGAGATCGAGAGACCCATCCCAGGAAGCCCCATCAACCCCAGAACGCTGAAGTAAGTTGGACAAACAGTGTTGCATATCACCACAGAAGCGTGGCATTCCAGTGCTGTGCACACCAGTGGACGTAACCCTGGGGTATGGACATCTTGGGCCTTAGGCCCGATCCCATTTCTACCCCTTACCCCTTCCCCTTACCCCTTCAAAACAAGGGTGAGGGGTAAGAGGAAGGGGTAAGGGGTAGAAATGGGATTGGGCCTTATCCTATAACCTCCCTCTCATCGGCTGCCTTTCTCCTCCCCCACCCTGTGTGCCTCTGTCTAGGTGCCCTTCCCTGCTAGTGGTCGGGGACAACTCCCCTGCTGTTGAGGCCGTGGTGAGTTAAAATGCTGTTCACATGTTATTAAAACATGGTTAAAACAATCTTAAATCACTTTTGAATGTGCCGTCAAGACACAGTGAAAATATGGTTAAAACATGGCAAAAAACGGTGGGAACACTGTTGAAATATTGTTCATACACAGTTACCATGTTATTGAAACATTGTTAAAAACACGGTAAAAAATAAAGGTTCAACACGATGAAAACACACGGTTAGAAACAAGATTGAAACATTGTTAAAGCACTTTTAAAAGCAGTCAAAACACGGTTAAAACACTGTTGAAACATTGTTCAAAGTACTCTCAAAACACTATTAGAATACTGTTCAACACAGTTAACATATTATTAAATAACTATTGAAAAACTGTTAAAACATTAAAAGCACTTTCAAAACACAGTTAAACATTGTTCAAAGTGCTGCCAAATAGGAGCAGTAAGACACGGTGCAGTAATGATTGGGTGGCTTGGCCGTGCCTCCCCTGGTGTTAACATGTGTCCGACGTGCCCTGGCACTCTGTCACCAGTTTAAAGGGCCGGAGGACGTGCCCCATTAACCACTTAAAGGTTATGCCTAAGCACGGTTTAGAGGAAAAAACAAAAGGAAGTGAGGCAGAACTTTAAATCCTCTGAAGGTGGAAAACCGTCTCTCTGTTTCTTTAACTGACATTACTGTACGGGACAATTTACTTTGTTTTCTTTGATTTAGAATTTATCGTTTTAAAGTTGTATTAGTCTTTATTTAGCCAGTCTTATTGATATTAGCACCAGGTTTACAAGAGAGATCTTAAAATAGGTCAAATATACTGACATAAATTACATTATTTTAAGGTTCAAAAGGCAACCCAAATCTACAATATAGCTTTAGTGTGTGTGTGTATGTGTGTGTGTGTGTGTGTGTGTGTGTGAATATACATATATTTTTTATTTTAAAATATTTGAATCATAATCATTCACAATCACAGTTCCAACTGCTACTCCACTGAACCCATACTTAACACACGTTTTGTTTGCACCACCAGGTCGATTGCAACACCAAGCTGGACCCCACCAAGACCACTCTGCTGAAGGTGAACCACCTCGCCTCCTTTCACCTCAGCCTCCCCCACCCTCTATCACCTCCCCTCACCCTATATCACCTTCCCCCACCCCATATCACTCCCTCACCCTATATCACCTCCCCCCACTCTATGTCACTCCCTCACCCTATATCACCTCCCTCAACCTATATCACCTCCCCTCACCCTATATCACCTCCCCTCACCCTATATCACCTCCCCTCACCCTATATCACCTCCCTCACCCTATATCACCTCCCCCACCCTATATCACAACCCGCACTCTATATCACAACCCGCACTCTATATCACTCCCCAATCCTATATCACACCCCCACCCTAGATCACCCCTCACACTATATCACTCCCCCACATTATATCAGCCCCACCCTATATCTTCTCCCCTCACCCTCTCTCGCCCCTTGCTCCCCGTCCCGTTATCACCTCCCTCACCCTCTCTCTCCCCCCTCTCCCTGTCCCGTTATCAACCCCTCCCCCTGGAGGAGCTTGTCTTATTAATAGCCTTGGCGGCAGGGAGTGTGCTGATAAGATTGCGAGGGCTCAGCATGTACCTGGTGACACATTAACTGGTGGCGAGGCCGTGGACGTGCACGTAGTAGGCGCGGGCACGCGCCCGCCATGGCTGACCTACTTACAGACTGTTTTTATGTATTTAATGACGGGTTAATGACTGCTTAACCAATGGAGGGGAGGGCCATTAAAGCGGCCATCTGTATATTTTACCATGGCTAATTCTAAAGTGGCCGATGGGTTGCAACCAGCTTGTATTAGCTGTACTCACAGGGTTAAGGTAATGGGGCTATTGCTGTGCAAATGGCCAGGAGCTAATGTGCTAAGTGCCAATGACCTCTTCTTGTTTGGTTTCCCAATGTCTGCACAGATGGCTGATTGTGGAGGCTTGCCCATGGTCGACCAGGTGTGTATCTCTCTCTCTCTCTCTCTCTCTCTCTCTCTCTCTCTCTCTCTCTCTCTCTATCTCTCTCTCCCTCTCTCTCTCTCTATCTATCTCTCTCTCCCTCTCTCTCAAATTATCTGCCTCTCTAATTATCTCTTTAGATCTCAATCTCTCGGTCTCTTCTTACCTTAAATACCTCTTACTTTCTCTTGGTCTCTCTCTATCTCTCTGTCCCTCCCTTTATATGTGTTTGCTGTGTGTGTGTTGTCCTCAATAGAGTGCGCTCATATAATTGGCTAACGGGGTCAGGGTGAAAAGGCTAGCATGTGTTTGTGTGTGCGTTGGTTCGGTAAGACGCACTGTAAGACTGTAAGAGCATTATCATTGCGTGCCAGTTGGGAGGAAGACCTCAATGGATAGGTTTATAATCCAGCAACACCTGTTCACTGCCACTACCATAGCTCCAAGTGTTAGTGTGTGTTTGTGTGTTTGTGTGTGTGTGTGTGTGTGTGTGTGTGTGTGTGTGTTTATCTGTGTGATTGTGTGTGTGTGTGTGTGTGTGTGTGTGTGTGTGTGTCTGTGTGTGTGTGTGTGTGTGTGTGTGTGTGTGTGTGTGTGTGTGTGTATGTGTATGTTGTTGTGTTGGGGATCAAGGTAGGCGAGGAGTGTTTGTGAAAACACTTGTAATCTTCTAGGGGTACAGGAGGAAATAGGGGAAAGATGCTCCCTGTATTTGCGCTTCATCTCACCGTCTCTCTCTCTCTCTCTTGCTCCGTAGCCCGCGAAACTGACAGAGGCATTCAAGTACTTCATCCAGGGCATGGGATACAGTGAGTACACCAGAACACACACAAAGTGGACAAAATAAATGGAATCCTAGACATATGCACATGATATAGGCCTATACATTTATGTTGGCGCAACATTCAATGCTTTTGAGCACACACTCTAAATAAGTTTGCTTTGGTGGCCTCTAGTGGTAATAGGAGCCTATTTTGCTAATAACTGACGCATTCCACATTGATTCCATGGATAATTCTAAGAGAAATTGATAAATTGCAAATAATTCCTGATAACTGTTATTATGAAAGCTGCTAGTTTACCCAAACCCACACATACATACACACACACGCACGCAAACAATGACTTAATTAGGGAAAAACAAATTTAGCTAGCTGGCTTCTATACGTAGCTCTTTAGCATATCGAGCTAGCTGCTAACCACTACCTTTCCCTCCTCCTCCTCCAGTGCCCTCCGCCAGCATGACCCGCCTGGTCCGCTCGCGAACCGCCTCGGGCTCGAGCGTCGCCTCCTTCGACGGCAACCGCTCGCGCTCGCACACCAACGACGGCAACCGCTCGCGCTCGCACACCAACGACGGCACGCGCTCACGCAGCCAGACGACGGAGCACCCGCAGCGCGGCCGCTCCCACACGGACACCATGGACGGCTCCGGCAGCTCGGACCAGGCCGTGCTCAAGTCCACCGAAGTGTCCTGTTAGGCTAGTCGTAGCGGTAGCGCTAGCAGAGGAAGACGACCGTAGCCCCGTACACCCAGCCCTCGGCCTTGCTGCGCTGCCACCAAACTGTCAGAACGGGGCACACACACAACACACACGAAGAGCCAGAGGGACATCGCCTCCCCCTGGCTCTATAAGAAACAGCAACGCACAAATACCTTTGTACGTTTTGTACCGTATTTCTGATTCCCTGCAAATTACAGAATACATTTTAAGATGAGAACACACACCCAAAGTTTGTAGGGTGGGTTAATCATCACTCATGCATTGTTATTCCCCACAACATTTGATCACAAAAACAACACAATTCTCGCTCTTGGCTCTGTGAGTAGCTAGGGACAGCGCAGCATAGGACCAACCTTAAAGGAGAACTCTTCCTTTCTTTCTCTCTCTAAGTACACCAGCTTGTACACATAAATCGCGTTTCATCTTTCATACACCAATAATTTCCCTGTCATTTTTTTGACCTTGTTAAATGGTCCATAGTGTTCAACCACACTTAACCAGCTCTCAGCCTCTCCCCCACCCTGGCTTTCTCAAATAGGCCTATACCCTTATCTTGATTGTCAATGAGTTTTGAATGTTTTAATTTCTTTCTTGCTGCAATCTCTCTTTACTTTGCATGTTTTATGTGTTTTGGTTTTTGTTTGCATAGAAGCCGAGGTTGTAGATGTGGAGCAAAAGAGAGAGAATGAGGGGGCGTTTCATGCCAAAAAAAAGGCAGTTTCATTCACAGATTTACTTGATGTCTTTGAAAACGTAAGGGACCAGATTTAAGTATGTTGTGTATATATAAAGTATGTAACCCCTATGCTAATGACTCCTTTGTTTTGGGGATATTATGTCAATTTTGTTTTTGAACATATATCTGTCCATGTTAACAACAATCTAGGAGATGTATTTGTCTCTCTATTGTCTCTATTTACTTAAATTTACTGAAAATCTGCATTGACATTCCGAATCAGATGTTTGACGTTTGGTTGTGACTTTCTTTTGTGACTTTTTTTAATTTGTAGAACGTTGTAGGACTTTCCAATTTATTTTTAACCAATTTAATGCTTTGCAAAACAAGTTCAAAAACAGGCACATACTAAAAACTCTGCATTTATTATGCTTTGTTAACTGATCAGGGTTGCAGACATGAATCAGTTCATTGTTTAATAGGTTTCTTTTGTGATGATTTCTATGCAATCAAGCACAAAGGAACAAAAATGTGCCATGGTGTTGCTTACTTTTTTTTTTGAGGTGACACTTCTGTTGTTTTGGATGATGGAAGGGTGAACTGGTCGATCAAAATGTAAACTGAAGGATAGCCGTAGCACTAACAGGACACCCACCCCCCCTACCATCCCTACCATCCCTCCCTCTGTCCCTGTTCCACGGGCCCTTTATAAAGATCTGCTTTGTAAACATACATATAGCTTTGTAAAGACGCAGGACTGCCCTAATGCTGTAGAAAATCATTCTAAACCGTTTGTATTTATTACAAAAATAACAATAAAAAAGTGTGTTACTCACCTGTTTCTTGGTTGTGCGATTTATTTGCTGTATTTATGCATGTTTCATGCACTTATCGAAGAGAAATCCGATATATCGCCATGCATCGTCACTGTTATAACCTCATCAAATGATTATGTCATTTTGTTTCTATTAAATGAGGCAATCACTAGATATTCATGTATTTTTTTTATTCATTTCATATGCAATCTATATCAATAAATTAACCATTTCATATGACACACAGTTGTTAGCAGGCTATTGTTAATAGCCTAACAATTCCACCCCCCCAAAAAGTAGTAAAAAGATGTTGCTTAAAATCACATGCCTTTAAAATGTCCCTTCCGGAAATGTGTATATTTCTTATTTACAAACATTTTCCAATGGGAAAAAAGTATACACTTATACAAAAACATATATATTAAATATATAAAGGACTAATGTGGAAGCAATGGAAGCAAAGGACTAATAAAAAGGGCAAACAAGCCATAAAAAAACAAACTACTTTTGGGGGTTTGTTCATAAGAAAATGGTTGAGCGTGACCTTAGTTCATGACCTCTGGGTGGCCGTAGTAGCTCTCCAGGTCCACGAAGATGTCGTTGGGGCTCCTGCAGCTGAGGTTGCAGAAGCAGGCCTGCACCCACATGACCTTCCAGGTGAGGCTGGAGCCGTTGGGGCAGAGGAACTCCACGTCGATGGTCTTGGACTTGTAGGGGCTGCAGCAGCGGTCGTCGGTGCACACGCCGCAGTACTTGGGCCGGTAGAGCCGCGTGCTGACGCAGCCCGAGATGGTGAAGTTGAAGGCCTGCTCCTCCCGGTAGATGTTCAGACACTTCTTTCCCGGCTGAGCGGGGAAGAGGAGGAGAGAGGCTAGACTGAGTGCTGAATGGAGAGGAGTGCTGTGGGCACGGGCTGATCGTGGACTTAAAGAGTGATTGACTGAAATGTCGACAGACTGATGTGTACGGTACTGTAAGTGCTACTGCTCAAGTACTGTAATCAAGTCCAACGTTCAATTAGCTGGTACTTCATTATGAGTCATTATTCATTATTATAAGTACTATTTCCCTGGGGATGGCACTTCACTCACTGAGGAGACGAGTGGTTTTGATGATGAATTATATTGTGTATCAAGCCCTATCAAGAAAATGTGTGCTTGCAGACCACTGATCGTTTGGAAGCCATCACTAGACATACTCAATACTTAATAGGCATCAAAATCGTATTCTCTCCATAAAGTTCATTGTTGTGAACTGGATGTGCCTACAGGCCCCACCTTGATGTGTTTGGTGATGTCCACTTCACAGGGCCTCAGGTTACACAGGCGGGACTCCTTGACCATCTCACAGCGCTGGTTGGCGTTGGAGACGCGGAGGGACAGGCCGCGGCCACACGTCTGGGAGCACGGTCCCCAGGCCGTGGTCTGGGGGATGCAGTTGTTCTGATGCCAGCTCATGCTCTGCGCCGGGGCTGCTGGGGGGGGGGGGGGGGACAGAGAGACCATGGCAGTGTGACGGGCTTGACTCACAGTACTATGTGGACACTGTGGCTTATCGTTTATCATGGTCAATGTGAGTCCATACATGCTACACATAATTGCTACTTAGACTTTATTGAGCTGCTTGAGTTGTAGGCATTTTCTTTATTTTATCGACATGCTGCTACATTTTATTGATGTACCTATACATATGACTTATTAATAGTATTTTTACGTGAGAGACAAATGCACTTTGGACACTTTTGGAATGCACTCAGGCCTTCAGACCCTGTTGTGGTTTTCCTCAATCTGTTCTGGTGTTTCTGCTGTTGAGTCAGGAGAGTCCTCCTTCTTCACGTCATATTGTTCTTCCTTCTCTGCCTGTCTCCATTACTGGCTCATAAACAGGAGAGCGGAGAGAACCTGGAGCCAGTGGGACTCCTTTGTTGTTCAAAAACAACAAAGGAGACATCAAAAAACATCAAAAAGCTTTGATGTTTTTACAGAAACGATACCCCACACACATACACAAACACACACACATGTACGCATGCACACATACACACACACACACACACACACACACACACACGCACGCGCGCACGCACGCACACGCACGCGCGCGAGCACACACACACACACACACACACACACACACACACACACACACACACACACACACACACACACACACACACACACACACAAAAACGTGCACGCACGCGCACACACACATAACCACCCTAACATTGTAATCCTTCTCGACTGACTAACTATTTACAGACACACACACACACAAACACACACACACACACACACACACCCTGACATTGTTATCCTTCTCGACTGACTTACTATTCACTGAAACAGGTCATGTTAAAGTCAGACATTGTCAAACACTGCTGAAATATTTTTCTTAACTCGTTTAAGTTGGGAAACTGCAACAAACATCTTGTAAATCTTTGTCGAATACAGAATATAAAATATGACACCTTAGAAGTGAAAACCTTGAATATAATCATATCATACATATTATTATCATTCAACAAAACAAAGCAATCTGACAAAAGCCTTGACATCTGTGAAGCATTTAGTCGTGCAACTAGGGGCTGGGAACCAGGGAAACCGCAGAAGAGAGAAACAGAGACACCACCAACAACACCAAGTCAATGTGTTACAGTGACAGGGATAATATGTTACGGGGTTGTGGTAAGGCTTTAATATGTAATGGTGTTTATGTGGTACGTTTTTAATATATTATAGTGTTTACGTGGTAAGGTTTTAATATGAAATGGTGTTGATGTTGTAAGGTTTTAATATGTAACCGTGTTTATGCGCTAAGGTTTTAATATGTCATCGTGATCATCGTGGTCCACTTGTTTCAATGTGTTATTGTTGTACAGTGTTCCAGTTTGTCCTCATAGCTCCGCTCCACCCCAGCACACTAGAGGAATCCCAAACGCCAGCCCACCAGCACATTGGAAGAATGGAACGCTCTTCATTTATGGGTGGGGCTAAGTGCTGTGAAGGGTTTCACTGTTTTGCATAAGCCACTCCCACTTCCTACAATCAGACTTTAAGGGGGGGGGGGGGGGCATTGATGTATCAGGGGGGGCATGGATGTATCTGGGGGGGGGGCATGGATGTATCGGGGGGGGCATGGATGTATCGGGGGGGGCATGGATGTATGGGGGGGGGGGGGGGGGGGGGCATTGATGTATCAGGGGGGGCATGGATGTATCTGGGGGGGGGGCATGAATGTATCGGGGGGGGCATGGATGTATCGGGGGGGGCATGGATGTATCGGGGGGGGGGGGGCATGGATGTATCGGGGGGGGGCATGGATGTATCGGGGGGGGGGGCATGGATGTATCGGGGGGGGCATGGATGTATCGGGGGGGGCATGGATGTATCGGGGGTGGGGGCATGGATGTATCGGGGGGGGCATGGATGTATCGGGGGGGGGGGCATGGATGTATCGGGGGGGGCATGGATGTATCAGGGGGAGAATACCTACCCTCCAAGGCGTGGCGGGGGGTGGTCTTGCGCCCCCTCCTGGGCTCGTCACAGATCCAGCGCTCGCAGCACTGGCCACGCACCTTGACCCTGCGCGGGGTGAGGCACCAGACGCGGGGCGGCTGGGAGTCGGTGCAGCGCGGCACGCAGCCGATGGCCCCGTTCACGCACACACACTGGTACTTACAGCTGGGCTGGAAGCTCTGGCCGTTGCGGTAGATCACCCCGTCGTGCTCGCACCCCGTGCCCACCATGTCTGGGGGGGGGGGGGGGGCAAACACACATGCACCCACAGACACACACACATGCACGCGCATGAGCACACGCACACACATGAGCACACGCAGAAATGCAAATGTATGCAGAACCACAAACAAACAGAAATACGTGCACACGCAGACACACACACACACACACACACACACACACACACACACACACACACACACACACACACACACACACACACACACACACACACACACACACACACACAGACACACACACACACACACACACACACACACACACACACACGCACACACACACACACACAGGGTGGATGGTTTAAAAGCAATCACGAACTCCAACAACTAAACAATGAAGCTTTTAAATGATTGTGATAATTGCACGACATGTGCTTTGACTTAAAACAATGCTGTCCTATTAAAAGGGTGGGATTATTGCTAAACATGTGTTTTTCTAATGAGTTATTATACAGACTGCACAATATGGTACGAACTGAGAGATATTATCTGAATTCATTCTGCTTATTTTTTTAATCTGTGGTGGTTTCACGGATGGGTTCGTATCTTAAGTTATCTCAAGCAGGCTGCCGTTGTGCGTCACTCCGTTGCAGGTTTGTAATCATCATCTCATGTTTGTGTTTTTCTTTTTTGTCGTCGGCGATGGACACTTACATGCACACAATCCTTGTTCGTACCTCGGCGCGCCCGAGCTGTAGTCGCAGTACAGGCCCTTGTGGTAGTCGCAGGTGTCCGCCTCGTTGCACGACTCGCCGACCTGCCGTGCGCACGCCTTGCAGCAGTCGCAGCCGTCCACCAGCAGGCTGACCCCCGTCGGGCACGCGGGCGGTGTCTGGGGACAGTCGCATGGCCACGTGCAGAACTGCGTGCGGTTGTACGGTTCCATCGTCGTCATGGAGACGGTGGCGGAGGGCGGCATGGCGGTGGCGTTCTGGGAGGTGGTCTGTGGAGGAGGAGGACGAGGGGGGTGAGGGGGGCGGTCAAGTGTTTGAGGGCATTGGCAGCACACACACACACACTCTCTCACATGCACGCACGCACACACACACACACACACACACACACACATACACACACACACACACACACACACACACACACACACACACACACACACACACACACACACACACACACACACACAGACACACACACGCACACACACCAAACACACACACATTTTCAATCTGTATTTAAAATTTGTCTCTTCTCTCTCTCTCTCTCTCTCTCTCTCTTTTTTTCTCTCTCTCAATCTCTCTCTCTCTCTCTCTCTCTCTCTCTCTCTCTCTCTCTCTCTCTCTCTCTCTCTCTCTCTCTCTCTCTCTCTCTCTCTATATATATATATATATATATATATATATATATGGTTATGCCTAGCTCAAGCTCTATATCTAGATAAAGTGCTATGTCTGTCTCTAAATATCTTGTATATGTACGTCTTTTTCTCCATCCATATCTACAGTTATCAAGAGATAACTGATCCAAGATCAAAGCATTTTAGTACTGCAATAAATTGAGCAAGAGTAATCTGAGAGAAGCGGAGCCAAAGTGTGTATGTGTGATTTGGCAACGTCTGAGTGTGCATGTGCGCGTATGCATGTGTTTGGAAGCAGCCCATGGTGATAATCTCCTAACGCCAATGTCAATGTCTGGTTTAATCTGAACAAAATACTGGCAGCCTCCCACTGATTAGTAAGCAGCAGTAGAAATAAGTGCTTACTATATATGTAACAGACACACAAAGGTCTGCCAACAAAAACAGTTTGCCCAATTTAAGATACTTCTTACAAGCGTCAGGGAGTGTTTGCCAAGATCACAAAACAGATAGCTGGTAAGTGCGTCAGAACCGATGCGGTCCCTAAACCAGCCACCAGGGGACGGTGAACCCCACGACACTAGTCCCTTGGTGGATTCTGGACAGGAGCGTTGCCTCAAGTCCTTATAAAGTAAATGGGCCTATGACATCATCCGAGTCACTTATTTTTAGGAAAAACTAACAGAAACCTACATTCCAAAGGGTCAACAACAGTTTGTTATGAGAACACACTCAAAACAAGCCAGAAGAGTGTCCTGATTTTTATGCCTAACTTTGGAACTGATTGTTTGATTTGGATCCAAACGACCCCTGCCTTTTGGCAAATAAAGTAAGATAGGCCTAAACCTCCAAGGTATAACATATTGTGTCGTTATCGTTTCAGAGCATTAGATCGCTTTGTTATAAACCAAACTATTAACAGCTTGCTGCTATGATGACGTTATGATGTTTACGTTGATTGGAGCCGGCTTCCAATCCACTGCACTCTTAAAAGGAGGAGAAAGCGAGGAGCCACCAGGGTCAGACATGCACACCAAGAGAAGCCCTGTCTGTCCCAAAGCCACAGATAGCACGAAACTCACACATATGTGCATCGTCTTACTAATAATGTCAAAGGACAATTCCATATGCTATTTAAATATATATAGTATATATATTTTTATTTATCATATGTTTATATTATACAATATATATTTTAATAATATATATTGTATGTGTGTATATATATATATATATATATATATATATATATATATATATATATATATATATATATATATATATATATATATATATATATATATATATATATATAAATCAATTCCACATGCTATCTATATATTTAAATAGTAAATTGAATTTATATTGATATATATATATTGAAACTTTTTCATCACACAAAAAACAGAACTAGAGAAGAACAAAACGATGGCGTTGTGAAACAACCGACGGACAGCGGCGACAGAAGTAGGCCTAAAGCCCAATGCATAATTCCAAGCATACGTTTACCCACAAGCGATTCCTCAAATCTCCACAAGATGGCAGTAATATGCGAATTATATCCATCGTGAGACCCTAATGGGACACTGCGAGGCTGCCAGCAGCACACAGTTGCAAATGGCTAAATCAAATCCCAAACTTAGTTCTCTTACTTGGTCCGATAAACACCTGACTATTAACAGCTGAATTAGTCCAATAATGTGATTCCGTGCGTAAAAACGAACAGGTCACCATTAAAGTGTTCGCAGTTCATTGAATTTGTTTCTTTCAATTCAACCATGACGAAATATGCATTTTACCCGGAATCATATTCAACATCTGAAGCAGCTCCCTCGACTCACCTGATGAAACCCGGTTTCTAACAGAATCCACAACAGGAGCCAACTCATCACTGACCAGGAATGGACTATACATTGGATCCAGAATCAGTCCCGTTTCAGGACGAAAACACGTCGTTCTCCGCAGGTCTTGTGCATCATTCAGCCTCCGCTGTCATCCCTCCACCTTCTCTCCCTCCACTGGGCCTGCTGGCCGCTGGCTGCCGCTCATATTAACAAGTCCTCGCTGACGTCAGGTCCCGGGAAGAGCTTCGCATACTTGAGGCAGTGTTCGGTTTCGTCTCTCCTTCCGATCCACTTTCACCCGATTTTTTTTTTTTTTTTTTTTTTCCATACCGCGCGTTTGAAGTCGGCCCTGAAAACATTTTCAGCCACGTTGGTTTAGGCGTGTCTTCATCAAACGATATTTATTAGAGAGTGCAGATATCCCTCCCGCCATCATCTCATCTCAATCACAAGTTAACTATGGAAGCATGGGGTGGTACCTCTGCTGGGATGAGTTATCTGAAGAGAAGATATACAATGCTGCCTTGTGTTTTAAGAAGATGACGCTGATGATGATGGAAGGGTCTAACGATCCCTTCTGGATAAATGTTTTCCACGAGGGCAAGTCGTTTCAGTTTGCATGGTTTGCAGATGTTGAGTTTAATTAACAATGATGTCAGCATTCCGAGCTGGATGACACATTGGCCCATGCGAACACCACCAGAAAATGTTTTTAATCAGACATTGCCAACAGAGAGCGTTTGGTTAAAGCGGTTTTGGATAAACCAGATTAATTCTAGAGAGGGACAGCCCGAGCTTTTTAAGGGCCCTGCGCATTATTTGACGTGCCAACATCTCTTTAGCATTTAAAGAGCCTAAGCCACGCCCCTTTGGCTATCTCCCATGGGAACTTATTTCTGAAAAAAATATGCACGGTAGTAAATGGTGAGAGGCACAAATTGTGCCTCTCCGTCCGTTTGAATTGTGCTGCGAATAACATGTAAGTTGTGTGTCAATTTTGCAAGTCACGAAAGTTGGTCGTGAAACAGTTAGGTAACCTTTGGATTTGTGTGTACTGTAACCGCTCAGTGCACTAACCTCTCTCGTCTCCCACAATACACACCTTACCAACACCAACATGTGTCTTACCTGGTGGGTTTAATCCAGCGACTCCTGCTGCTTTATTCCGCCGGGAAGCGAAACAAAGAGCAGCTTCCTTGTGTAGGCTACATCTCGGTAGGCTACGTAGCGTGCGGGCATCATAATGTTAGCTTCAGCAGCTCTGGGAAACTCGTGGAGAGAGAGAAAGTCTGAAAAAAGTTATGCTGTAATTGACATGTCTTCTGCGAGTGTCTTTCTAATTACGTTTTCTCACAGTCATTTACTTAAACAATTTCATGACAAACTGTGACTTTCTTCACATGTCAAATTAATGCTGTTGACAGACAGCGTATTTGTAATCATGGCGTGATTCAAACGGGATCAAAGATGATGGGTCGCTCACCGCTGACCACGGTACACATGGTTTTACTCCGAAATAAGGTCTCACAGGAAATAGAACAAAATAAAACTCATGTTTTGGAGGGAGAGGCGTCCTTCCCAGGCTGAGCCCTTCTGATTTTCCACCGAAGGAGACTTTTATCCTGGCCGGATCAGTTCTCACCCTCGGCATCCATTTCATAAATCCTTCCCCCCGCCGCCCTGGACCACCTGACCCCTGTAGCCTGCAGCATGTTGACCGTAGCCCCCCGTCTCCAGTTCTAATCCCTAACCCCCAAGGAAGTAGAACCACCATGGTACACACAGGTCCCCCCTAGCTCTCTGCTGCTAGAAGTTGAGAACATGCAGGGGGGAGGAAAATAGCTAATACATTTCTTTGTTGCTACAAACCGTGTTCATTCCCACATCTGCCATTGGTTTGTTGCTAAGGGCCTCGCTCCCTGAAGCGTGGGACGGCGCCTGGATACAGGTTGGCCTGAGATGACCATCAACGCGGTGTGCTGTTGTCTGCCAAGTTGTGATTGGGAGTTTCTCTTGAGGGGGACGTGTGATGCACGCAAGGAATACAATTGAAGTGAAATTAGATTGAACTTGACCCCAACCGGGAAATATGGAAGATGACCGACGTGTAAATATTGAGCTGATCCCAAACATCAGGGTGCCGAGTGTTAACACAAAGATGAGGCTTTGTTGGATGTTGTCAGGGACGATTTCCACTGATCAGTGTTTCATACTGACATGAAGAGGAAATCCACGACACAAGTCTTCAGAGAATGAGCACAGGTTAGGTTTTGTTTGGGTGCTCGAGTGTGTTCACCTTATTGAAGCAGTGAGGTCAGTTAATGTGAGTTTGAGTACACATACCTACACATACACACACACGCACACGCAAACGCATAAGCACAGACACAGACACACACACACACACATCACAGCTGAAGAGTCACACATCTCACTCTTTATTTTAAATATAAGCGAGCACCCGTAATGGCAGAATGAGATCCACATCGTTCTGGATTGGCCTGAATGTCTCCACCATCTGAGCTCACGTCCGTGACTAGATTTCAGGTCCAAATGAAAACCCCCTCCTCCTCATTGAATCCCTCCACTTAATACACGAGGGCCTTGAAGTTAATGTTTTGGAAATCGCCCGGCCAGTTGGGTCAAGTGCAGTCGCTGATCCTGCTCTGGACGGAGCGAGGAGTCTGTGGCTCCAGCCTAGACCTAACAAGTACTGAGGGGAGGCAGAAGAAAACTCAAGGTTCCAGCAAAATCCTTTAAAGAACTGAACCTTTTCTCACACTTTATTATATAGTTATTTATTAAGGTTTATATTCCAAATAATACAATAATACTATTGTTAATAGTCCTCACACACACACACCCATGTAGGTACGCAGGCGCACGGTTTCACGTTTTGTTCCGATCTCAAAGCGTAGAGGTCACCGACTACGTGCTGAAAGTATCACAATATATTTCCAAAACCATGAAAGTAAATGTATGCATTCAAACTCAACTACCCAATATGTATAACACAAGGATGTGTGTGTGTATGTGTATGTGTGTGTGTGTGTATGTGTTTGCGTGTGTGTATGATAGAGAGAAAGTGGGAGAGAAGAAGAGAGAGTGTGTGTGTGTGTGTGTGTGTGTGTGTGTGTGTGTGTGTGTGTGTGTGTGTGTGTGTGTGTGTGTGTGTGTGTGTGTGTGTGTGTGTGTGTGTGTGTGTGTGTGTGTGTGTTGTGTATGTATGATAGAGAGAAAGAGGGAGAGAAGAAGAGAGAGTGTATTTGTGTGTGTGTGTGTGTGTGTGTGTGTGTGTGTGTGTGTGTGTGTGTGTGTGTGTGTGTGTGTGTGTGTGTGTGTGTGTGTGTGTGTGTGTGTGTGTGTGTGCCTGTGGGCCAAAAAAAGAGCAGGAGGACCCGTGGAGGTTCTGCTCTTAGGGCCGGTCCAGTAATTAGACCAGCTTTATATAGCTGTGGTTTGGGCCTCAGTCACTACACACAGTACATCTGCTCTAGTCCACTTGTCGGAAATCTCCCACAGCTAGGCTCCTATCTAGCGCCCATGGGCTGCTTCCACTGTGTACCCCTTATGTCCCCTTAAGTTAGGTCCCTTTTGAGTTGATCTGAGGTAAATAACTTTTGAGGCTCCTCTGCCCATTTTTCCGATGACTGGATGGAATTTGTTCGTGGAAGATCACAATATTTATATTCCGATGTTTATAAAGGAATTAGTCGAAACAAGACATGCGTAATGGAGGCAATTGTTGATAATTGACTCATAAATTGCGTGTTATCTTATGGCTGATGGGTTGCGCAACCCCATAAACGTTCCTCTCTTATCGGTAAAAGGTCCCTGGAGAGAGCGATACGCCGTATACATTTTCCAGTCCTTTGTATGTTTGGACAAATGGAAATTGCTAATGCCCTATCCAAACATCTTGCCTGAGTCACCTCCCTGCCAAACACAACTGTTATTGAGAGTCCCGGACCAGCGGCTCCATTCCTCTGGAGCTGTGCCAACGCCCTCGGACCAGCGGCCTCGGTATTTGGTGTCACTTTAAAAACAGAATTCAGAACAAACAACACATTTTTCATTTGCACAAGCGTGTGAAGAAACGATTGGACACTGGCCGAATCTTTCTTAACCTCGTACATAATTGAGTCTTAACTGTTTTTCTAGGATACGGTTGTTTTTTAACAGTGTTTTTTAATAGTATTTGGTTCTTATCGTTTTTATCAGAACTAGAGTTTCCACCATTTATTTGTTACCAGCATTCATAGTGTTGATCAGCAGAGAAATAGTCCGCCAAAGACGTTGACGTCGCTTAGCAACCGAGGACGCTGCGGTTGATAAGTCACCGGACTTCTTGCGGAGTGATACAATGGTGAATTTTCTAAAAGATATTCACTGCTGGAAGTTTTGAAGGCCCATCCAAGTGAAGGGAGCGTTCCACACCATTGAGAAGAGCCGTGTAATAAATAACGATATTAACATCCATTATTCGATATTCTTCGTGACTCAGACTATTCTTCTATTCGACGATCGTTGCCCATCCCCAATAGAAATACATGGTTAAACTTAGATTTAAAAAGCAATAATTGCATGACTTGACAAGTTTTGAAGCTTGAGTCCGAGTCAAGTCTGAAGTCTTTTGGGTGGAGTCGCAATTAAGTCTGAAGTCACCGTTTGTGCGACTCGAGTCAGGAGTCTCAGACTCGAGTCCCCATCTCTGGGAGACCCTGGTTGATAATGTACCAAATTTCCGAGCATTTAATATATGGTAATAACATTTTGCACATAATGTTACAACGTAAGCCTGTTACATATAATGTTACAACGTAACATTTTGTAACACCTATTACGTTATGAAGCAAGCATAATGATTTTTTGGACATGTCCTTCGCATTTTTGCCACATTTGTATATCAGTTCATTTCACATATAACAAACACTGGGACAATGTAGTTTATTTCTGTCTTTAAGTTAGAAAAGAGGGAGTGGAAGGACGGGATCCTATAATGTTCAGCTAAATGGAGACTTTTTCTATATACGTATGCAGCTGTGAACTCATTTATTGTAATTTATTGTATGATGTTTACTTTTTTATAATAAGACCTATATTTTAGCGTTCACAACTAATTACTCTGAAAAGAAGTTCCAACATTGAAATATTTTTGAACCATTCTGAGGACAAAAGGCAACAGGCTGATTGCTAGACATGCAAAGGCAGACCGAAGCGTCATCAACACACTACTGGCCTGAGGCCTGCTATTATATTTCTCAATGGTTCTTTTTTTAAGAACCATTGAGAACCATTCCGTCTGTCATCTCCATCGGCCTCCCCTTCTACCCTTCCGTGTCTCTATTAGTCATACTTGGCCCTCTGTCGTTCAGACGGGGTGACATGGATTTGAACCTTAAGTACCATGGTTAAATCGAAGCTTTCCCCAGAGTCAAAGACCTGAGCTTTACCGTTGAAAAACAGTTTGCACATGTCGGCCAAGGCATGTGGGGTGTGTGTATATTGTATATGTTGGCGGCGGGCCAGCAAGGATGAAACTATGTCAGTGTGGAGAGATAGGAGACCGGAGAGAAAATAAGAAAATGAGAGAGAGAAAGAGAGAGAGAGAGAGAAAGAAATGTAGAAGTTGGAGTTGGAGTTGGAGAAGGGGCGCAAAGTGATTTTGTTAGTGTCGTAATGTTCAAGTGTGTGCATGTTAGCGAAGCATTGAGGTGGGCAACTATGGGTTTGGGTGCACATGCACACACACACGCACACACACACACACACACACACACACACACACACACACACACACACACACACACACACACACACACACACACACACACAAACACACACATAGACACACACACACACACACACACACACACAGAAACACACACACACACACACACACACACACACACACACACACACACACACACACACACACACACAAACACACGCACACACGTAGACACACACACACACACACACACACACACACACACAAACACACACACACACACACACACACACACACACACACACACACACACACACACACACACACACACACACACACACACACACACACACACACACACACACACACACACACACACACACACACAGATCTCCCTCTTTATTAAAATATCAGACAGAACCTGTGATGTATGCCCTGGATAGCCACTGGCTTCACTTTCAAGGAGCGGTGACGCTCAGACAAAGGAAGAGATTCTCATGCCGCTTGATCCGATCCCCTTCTGCCTCGGCAACCCATTCTAAGACCACTATCCATCGAAGAAATTTTTTTTTTATTATTATGCAAGCCTGAGTATACAATTCCCACCACCTATCCAGTAAAAGGCAGGTCAGCAGCAGTAGTCTTAATGCAAACCATATGTTTCCCTCATATAATTACAACCGTAAAATAACCACGCCATTTACTGTCGGGCCAAGTTCATCCGAGAGAAACAAAGTGGTTGTAGAGAAGTGTCCCACAGATGAACGGATGGCTTGCAGACATGAATGTCATTTCTTGCATGGATGTGCCCGGCCAAGTGCCGGAATGCCTCCTCTCAGAGGGAGTTATCTTGTCTTTGGGTTGCCATCACTAAGGAGTTCGCCCTGGGGTCTCTGTGAGGAGTTTTCAATTAGATGGCAATACAAGGCCTGAGAGGTGGCGTAAGGATAACCTGATGGAGTTCTGACGATGTTTAATCGGACTCACTGGAGCTTGACGACTTTGAGACATAGATGATATATTCCTGAACACGGACAGCAAAGGTCCCTCTTTGTAAGTAGACAATTCAACTGTTGCGATGAACTGGGTTGGTGTTCTATGCCGCTTTTCCACTGCATGGTACCAGCTCGACACGACTCGACTCGACTCGACTCAGCTCGCCTTTTTTGCGTTTCCACCGCGATCTAGTACCTCAAGTGGCTGCTTTTTCTAGTACCGCCTCGCTCTAGGTTCCAAGCGGCTGAGCCGATGCTAAAAGGTGACGTCGGCAGACGGCCGGCCACTGATTGGCCAGAGAGTGTGACAAAGTCACGAGAGCGACATGGCAACCATGCTGGTAACGATAGAACAGCCATAGTAGCGCCGCAGCCAACATATTCCACTTCTTCAACATGCCAGCTAATAATACGAACACGAATACCATCGCATCGATGTTCTCCATTGTTGTTATGTGGGTTCTGTCCATGTGTGGGTTACGTAGGTGTTGTTTGCGTCGCGTACAAAAATACGTCACGGCCCTTTCGCGCAGACGACCCCGCCCACGTCCCGGAGGTACTATTTGCGGTGGAAAAGCACCCGCGCTGCTACCGTGTCGAGTCGTGTCGAGTCGTGTCGTGTCGAGTCGAGCTACATGTGCGGTGGAAAAGTGGCATTAGATACATGGACCAATCCTTTCATAAGATAGTGAATACACAGTCAATAGCCCGTGTCAGGATGGTGTTCCTGTCTTAATGAATTGGCAGAAGATGGCATCTCCAATGAGGCACCAAATATCATATTTCTAAAGATGGGATTGAGAAGAAATAATTGGAACATCAAGCCGAGAGGTATACGGGATCATTCAATGATCTGTCCCTAAACACCACTCATCAGCTCTGAACTCCGATTCCAGACCCGTTTTCACACTGAACATACGGAGCCATCACGGCTGTCAGGAGGACTTTCTCCAAAGGGAGCTTATAAAAGAGGGGTTTTGCCACTGAGGTCATGCTGTGAAGATTGTGCAGAAAACCAAAACCGGCTTCTCGAAACCTCTCGATAGTTTATTCAATTTCAAGCTCAAAGAACTCCCCACGGACCAGAGCAGCGACTACCTCACTGTTATACTTAGTTTCCTTTTCATCTGACATCCGTCGTTGACTTTATGTGAGATGACTGGAAACCATATAGGAAGTCATAAAGTTACACACAGCTCTCTGACCTAAGCCGCTCGGTGGATGATGTAGGGGGTCAACGAGAGCCCACTGGTAGACGTTTCAAACACACTCCAGCCGCAGGGTGCTCAGGTTATTGCTCGATGAATCATGACACACGGGGCCCTGCTATATGTCACACGACTTGCCACATCACGTCTTTCACTTTTTCCTTACCCTGTTCCAGTCAATGATTTGTGGTACAATGTCATTATTTCGAGACCACATTTGTAACGTTGTATCCTGTTATACACGATCAAGAATCCACAGGACCAGCTATCAGTAATGTTCGAGGGGGGAGCTATGTTTGACAGTACAAACTGGTGATCACTTAAGGCTGAGAACCTTCAACAGGGATGACAAGGTGAATTCCAGTCAAGAACACGAGCAGGAGTGGAAGGAATGTGGTATGAGGAGGACTATCATATTCCATGTGTCCACTGACTGTTTAGTTAACAGTGGGGTGGGAGTGTGCATCTGCCTCCCCCTGTCACAGAACATGAGAAAGATACATTCATTTGCTGCAACTTCTTGTTTGCACCGTGCTTAACAGTTCATGTTAAACTTGGGTTTTTGACACAATGAAAGAATAGGGAGAGGTTTAGGTTCTGAGGATTGGTATGTTGATGGCTACGTCGGTAAAAGGGTTTAAGTCTGGTCTCCCGACTAATGTTGCATCATGTCCTGACAAATACACAAAGCATCTGTTTTCCTAACCTCTTTTTCTTTTCAAATATGGCAAGTGGCACAAAGTAACGCCTGAATAAAAGAAAGACAACAGACAAATTTATATTAATATTCAAATATTAAAGGACGATATGTAATATTCTAGGCCTAATTCTATTACTTTACGTACACCTGCCATAGAAATGCTGACAGGACCTGGCAAGCCCAAGGAGCCATCCATAACATTGCTACTCTAGCTCAACAACTAGGCCGATATAAGCCTCTGAAACTATCTGTCAGACTGGGCTTTCTTCACATTGTAACTCTTCCCAGCAGCTATAGCCTCAACAACTGTTTATGCTAGTAGCTGTAGCTATGGGTACAAGATCAAATATAGGGATTTTTTGTTGGAGACATCCATTATTTCGAAAATACATAAAGTACTGTTAAATCCTAAACCAACGTATGTATACATTTACCTAGGCTCATGTAAACTTAAATTTCCCATCTATAGATGTTGTAAGTTATAACTGCTATACTCAGCAAAAAACATATTGTCAGTACAAAGAAGAATATTCCTATTATAAAATGAAAACATGGAAATTGGCGTGGACAGTCCTTGTAGAGTCTCAGCTACACATCATGTGTAGCTGAGACTGTACAAGGACTGTCCACGAGTTAGACTGAATGAGTTATGCCTGCAGTGATGGTGTCTGCATAATCTGGGGTGGTCTGAAACAATTGATGTTGTGCTCATGCAGGCGAGGCGAAGCAGAGAGCATATTTATACATATTGTGTACTTCATATATGCACGTTTATCCTAGACCCAGGACATTTATGAATACATGCAACATAAACAGTATACATTAACAGTGCCTATCTTTACAAATCTACAACCCTCAATTTTTTACACATTTCAGTGGGGTGTTTATGTATTTGTGTCTGAACCCATAAATCTGGCAGGTATGTGGAGTTTATGTCAGTGGTATTCGTATCCTGGATCCAGGATGTATATGTGTGCAACTTAAACAAAAATACTCTTGAGCTGCAGCAGAACGTGAGTTTAAGACCTCAGTCCTGAGCTGCGTGGGGCGCATATCTCTGGGTGTCAGCACCCACACATCTGGTGGGCTGCAGGCCCAGACACGCAGCCATGGCTCCAGCGCCAGGGGACCGTGGAGGGGAGAACGTTAACCCAGGCAGGTAACACTTCTCAGAAGTGTCTCTGGAATATGCCAGAGTTAGGAAGATGAATGCTTGACGACGGCGGGGTAGACCAGTGGCTTGTGGAGACCTGAGCGCGAGAGAGAGACACCTTCATGTGTGATAGAGGTGGTGTCGAGTGTGTTCAGACATGCTAGGGTTTAGTGCGTTGTTCCTCCGAACGTGCAACTGTTTCACTTATGAAACTGGATCATCTTCCTTTGAGGATAAACATGTATTTAGAAATACACCCATCATCTATCTATTTAGTAACAATGAATAACCCCATATTGAAACTCAAACATATCCAAACATTACCCCCATCGTATCTTTATCCAACAACCCCTTAAGGTAAGAGATGCTTACAGCATACACACCCAAAGAGTCGCCGCCAGGTCCGGCTCCAAAGCCGCTCACCTTACATGGGTCTAAAACAGGCGAGCGGGGGAGACGGGGGAGACGGGGGAGACGGGGGAGATGGGGGAGATGGTGGGGGAAGGTGGGGGGGATGGGATAAACTTTCACAGGTGCGCACCGTAAACAAATATTGCACAAAACAGCCGTAATGAGCGGGTTATAGAGGCTGACGCAGCGCCTAAACGCCCGCCTCCCAGAGGGCCCCTTGAGTCCGGAGCTCAGCGGTCAGTGGTCATTACACGGTCCAGGCCTGGGGCTCGCTGGCACACGGCAACCCATAGTTACCCTGGTACCCGGGCCCCAGGCCTGGTATTATCCCCACCGTGTGTAGAGTGGACAGTAGTTTGGAGGATGGAGATTTATGTATATATATATATGTGTGTGTATGTGTGTTTGTATATATGTGTGTGTGTATTTGTGTGTGTGTATATATGTGTGTGTGTGTGTGTGTGTGTGTGTGCTTGTATATATATGTGTGTGTGTATATATGTGTGTGTTTGTGTGTGTGTGTATATATGTGTGTGTGTGTGTGTGTGTGTGTGTGTGTGTGTGTGTGTGTGTGTGTGTGTGTGTGTGTGTGTGTGTGTGTGTGTGTGTGTGTGTGTGTGTGTGTGTGTGTGTGTGTGTGTGTGTGTGTGTGTGTGTGAGTGAGTTTGTGTGTGTGTGTGTGTGTATGTCTCTGTAGGTATGGATATCCAGGTGGCCCGGGCTCCCCACTGTAATCATGTAGTACACAGCAGGTAATCCTCCCCTATAAGTGACTTTCCCCTCATTGCAGTGCAGCACATCTTCAGGGACGCCCCCCCACTGTTCAATTCAAGAACCCCCCCCCACCCCACACACACACACACACACACACACACACACACACACACACACACACACACACACACACACACACACACTCCCGAATCAAAGCAGCCCCTAATGGTTGTTATGTTATGGAAAACGCAGACCTCGGTTTTACCCTGAGACATTATGCTGTCACTGGTCGTTAAGTCTTTGGCTTTTTTTCAGACGCAGAGAAAAGTGTTACTGTCTGTTTAGTAAAAGCAAACAACTTTATGAGTTCGGGGGGAAAGGATTAAAACGCTCTCCATCCCGCAGTCGAGCAGCAGCTCTACCGCGGGCTGGCGGACGCCCGCACGTGGCCGCGCATCGCAGAGCGCTTGGTGCGTGTCGCGCGCGGTTTGCCGTCAGTTCAGTGATGTCATTACTGAGAGCAAAAGTTTCCAAAGTGGTCAAAAAGGGGAATAAATAAAGTGTGAGTCGTTTGTAATTAAGTGCTCCTTGTGGACGCACTAATGGTTGAAATCTGGGATATAAAACAAGAAAGTCTGCAATTCAAGACGATGTATTCAAGCAAGTATTTGTTTTGTAAACCAAACGCTTCTAAAGTGTTGAAATACTACATTACTTATCTCCAAGCCAAGTGTGCTACCACATGTCCTACAGACTCTAATTGTGGCCCCGGGCTTCCCCTGTCACCCTACTCACACTGGTTTGTTCCTATGATATAACCAGTCCTGCTGGCGTAAGGGTGGTCAGTGTGTCAATGTTGCCCACAGAAAATATCACCACAATGGACCGTCTAGCGGTTTTGTGTGTTTGACTCCCAGCCGAAAGCTCCATGTTCAAACCCTAATGTCTGCAATCTACAGGCAGGCATCCCTGCAGGCACCCCCCCCCCACACACACACACACACACACATCTGACCACTAATAACCGGTTTCTAAGAATTGCACTGCAAGCTGCTTTTGATAAAACTGCTTACTGCTTATGAGTGCTCAGCTAAATTGAAAATAGTTCAACGGAAATACATTGGGCTTTATTATAAAGAGAACTTTTGCACAACCAAGTCGAGGTTGCAAAACATTGTGTAGTCAGAGCCTAAATTAAGCTCAAAAAGTGAGGAACACTATCATGGAGACTAAGAGCCAAGCTAGTTAGGACCACCTAGCTAGGAAGCACGGCACACCGAGAGATACCTAGCACAGCCACCAGATAACCTGCAGGGAGAGTCAACAGCTAATGGCCGATAGTTCCGGCATTACACCCGCACATTCAATGCCTATCCAGTAAGACTAATTTCATTCAGTGAGGACATTATTATTCAACTGACTGGCAGCCCTACTGTACCTCACACAATAATAAAAAAATCTCATTCGTGTCCACGAATAGAGATTATCCAGCCGAGTGGGTCTGCCTCTGAGCTTTGAGGAGAGCAGGGTTCAGGAAGGCCGCGGTGGTGCCGGGGCTGATGGCTAACGCAGATGTTGGTCCATTTCACAGAAGCTTTGTCGGGGAAGACGCAATAACCATTGCCAGACATGAGGCATTAAATGGCTTGTGACTGACTGTTGGGTCCTATTCTGTACATGGAATAGGACATCTGTAGCTCCACACTTCCAGATCTACGCATTCGCTAAAAAATGAAAATGTGCACGTGCACACACGCACACATACGAGCACACACACGCACACACACGCAGACACACAAATACACATCAATATGGACTCATATCCTCTGTGTTATACCCACACACATGCAGAAATACACACACACACACACACACACACACACACACACACACACACACACACACACACACACACACACACACACACACACACACACACACACACACACACACACACACACACACACACACACACACACGTGCATTGTTTCTCCCAGCTCTGTGTGGATGCGTGTGGTTTCAGTGAGGGGCTGGTGGGTCAGCCTAGGACAGCTCTGTATTGTGATACTGCTCATTTCAGCCGGCCACAGCGAGCTGAGGTGGTGCACAGTGGCAGTCCCTTTGTTTCCGGGCAGAGGAGAAACTGTGGAACAAAAACAAAAACAGTCAACGTGTCCCGCCATCCTCCTGCACCAGGAAAGCCCCAAGCCATACGACTCCCAATATATATATTCACAACACAGAGTTGGATGAAAGGAATGCTTCAAAGCTAGTCATTTAGTAATTTTAGACGGAGGGCGTGGGACTCGGTTATCCTTGAAGTGTGTGAGCGCAGCCGTGGTACGGCAGCACGGAAGCACTGCTCTGGCCTTGCTGTCAGCAGCACTGGTCAGCCACACACAAGACATCTGGTAGGGGAGGGGGGACCAGGAGAGGGAGGGAGGGGGGGGGGAGGGGGAGGGAAGTGACAGAAGGGGAGGAGGGAGAAAGAGAGGGAGGGAGAGAGAGAGAGAGAAAGGGATAGAGAGAGAAGGGGAAAGGGAGAAAGAGAGGGAGGGAGAGAGAGAAGGGGATAGAGAGAGAAGGGGAAAGGGAGAAAGAGAGGGAGGGAGAGAAGGAGAGACAGAAGGGGTAAAGGGAGAAATAGAGGGAGGGAGAGAGGGAGAGTGGGGGGATGGAAGAGGGAATAGAGATAGAGAGAGTGAGCAAGTGGGAGAGAGAGAGGGAAGAATGTGAGAGGGAGATGGAGGGAGAGTGTGAGGAACAGGAGGGGGAAGAGAATAAGGGGTGAGTCAGAGAGGAAGAGACAGGGAAGGGAGAGAGATGGAAAGAGAGCGAGAGAGAGAGGTAAAAGAGAGGGCAAGAGGAGGGAGAGAGAGAAAGGATGAGAGAGATAGCACGTACTGTTTAAGGCGGAAGCAAGAGCATAAAAATCACCACTACCACTACCAAGGCCAACATCATAGATGGGCCGAGACGGAACAAGAACAACATCTCCTTTAAAACCGTCAGATATAAATCATCATGGCGCCCATGCCGGTAAAATGCTTCAGTCAGCCAAATGTCAACTCCATTAGCCCCTATAGCCCGCGCTCACACATGCTCTTGCCCTTTTATGAGAGTTTGCAAGAATGAAGACTTGTCACAACTGCCCCGTCTCGTAACTATCTGGTGTAGGAAACTGTGGAGGAAATCAGTTATTCCTGAGTAATGGTGGGCTGTACGGGATTATAGTCATAGTATTAGTTACAGTTAGGGTTAAATAGTGTCACAGCAAAGCCACCTGTTCTGCACGATTCTAGTCACTTATAGTTTTAAAAAAGAAAAGGAAAACCTAGAAGCTATACTTTGTAGTCGCTTTACTGGGTTTCTCGAACACAAACTAAATGTCTATGCGTAATAGAAAAGCCTTGCCTTCCGTTGCGGCTAATGAAACAGGTGGATAAAGCTAATGCTAATAGCACACTCGGCACCAAACTTTTGCAAACTATGATGGATTCCGTGAAATCCGATATCTTTGGGATAATTGACTCTTTTGTCCCGTCTCCGCTCTGAGATCTCTTTTCTGTCCGACAAGAAATGAAGGACCCGTGACAGCCACTGCAGGAGGACTAGACAGCACGCGCAAACTATGCTAGGGTCGGAACTAGCCGCTACTAGCAGCTACTATGTGCCTGCCACATGACCTGCCAGGTCATTTGGCAGGCATGCCACGTGACCCCTTCCCGATGTTAAAGGTATTTGTTTTATTTGTCTACCTGTGTGTCAGCCAGGTCTTCCAACATTGGATTGATGGCCTACTCATACAATGCTACTTTGCTGGTTTGTTTAGTACTGAGCACCACTCCTTATCTGCTAACCTGTTCATATGGCCTTAATTAAAGAGAACAACAAGGGGTATGTGGACAATAATTTTGCAACTGGAACTGCAGGGGCATTATCAATCCTATCAAACGCAGTTTGATAGGATTGTATAGTGCTACACAATCTCCATCACTTGGGTGCCCAGATAATTTATTTCCATGAAACTCATTTTAAAGTCTCAGATCAGTCAAGATTAAAATGTAGCTGGATTGGCCAAGTATATCATTCTTCATTTCAATGTAAATATAGAGGAGTGGCCATTATACCGCACAAGTCAATTCCTTGTTTATGCCCTAATGTGATTGCAGACCCTAATGGGAGGTACTTTATTGTTACTGTTGAACTTTATAACACTCGGGTACTTCTGGTAAATGTATATGGTCCAAATTGTGATGATTTTATCTTTGTTCTCCACTCTACCAGACATGCCCTCACATTCCCTTATTTTAGGAGGGGACTTTAACTGTTGGCTGGATCCTAAACTAGATTGCTGATCTACCTGAAAGTCCCCACCTTCGAGAGAAGTGGATCCAGTCCTTTAAGGACCAATTTGCCATTTCTGACATTTGGCGTATTTTCAATCCCGCTGATAAAGAATATTCTTTTTTTTTCAAATGTCAATCACACTTTTATTCGTATCGATTATTTTCTAGTGGATAATAACATTCTCCCATGTGTTTAGTCTATTTCGCATAACCCAATAGTAATATCTGAACATGCCCCAGTAACTATGGACGTATATTTTCATGGACTAAATAATGGCCGTGCTCCATGGCGTTTCAATAACCATTTACTTTCAAATTATGACTTTGTAGAATGTATTTCAAAACAAATAGACTTCTTTATAAATAATTTCCCACATACAATGTTGGAAATGCCCAGAACTGGATGGCTATTCTGCCGAATTTTACAGGAAGTATATACATAGACTAGCCCCAATTCTAAATTGCATGTTTAATGACTCATTAGAATCTCTAAAATGACCAGAAACTCTTAACCAGGCCTCAATCTCCCTTATTTTGAAAAAGAATAAGGTTCCACTCTCCTGCGCCTCATGTCATCCCATCAGCTTTCTGAATGTAGATATTTTGTTATTATCAAAACTTCTGGCTCTGCGTCTTGAGGCTGTAACGCCAATTATTCTCTCCCCGGATCAAACTGTTTTAATTAGAAATAGAAATTCCTTTTTTAATTTAAGGAGATTATTCAACACAATTTATAACCCATCTACCACCCCGGTTTCAGAAGCAGTGATATCACTGGATGCTGAAAAGGCTTTTTTAAGCTACTCTATTCCTCTCCTCAGGCCTCAGTAAGGACAAATAATATTCTGTCAGAATGCTTCCCTCTACATAGGTCCACTAGACAGGGTGTCCCCCTTACCCCCCTTTTATTCTCCATTGCTATTGAGCCCCTTGCAATAGGCTCTGTGCACTAGAACCCGGAAGTCAACTGACGGTGTCGGCATTCTAGTTTCCGGTCTACTTACTGACTCAGTCCATAGCGTGAACATGTCTGGATTTTTCTAGATGTCTCCAAGACCTACCGACAATAAATGTTGACGATGTTCACCACATTGTTGGTGCTAGTTCCCTTGCACCTACAAGCAAGCGGGAAAAAGGATTTAAGCTCTATATTTCGAGTTATTTGCATAACTTTGAGGGGAGGTAACAGACTACCGGCTTTTTAGTGAACATTTGTTAGCGACAACATTTTCTTCTGTTTTTAAAACACTTAACTGTCCGTTGTTGTACTAACTGTACTAACGTGTGTCCATTTTTTAGTGTCTAGCAAAGATAAGGGAACATCGGAGGTGATTATCAGAGCATTGTGCCACAGGTCCATGAAGAAATCAGAGAAGCCTCACAGCTTGAGTGTATGTTAAAGCTAGCGATAAACCAACCGTTATAAACAAACCGTTATACGCCTGTTTCTTTTATAACAGTGTCCGTGGGGGGATTTAGCTGAGGTCATATGTTTAATCAAATAATCAATGCAAACATAAAAAAAATACAAATTAAAAAAAACAGTACAAATGTAGGTACACACAAGCGCACTTTCCTCGTCAGCCACCACAACACGCAGAAAGCTCCAGCCGAGAGCGCCCACCACGGCCCCAACACAGTGCAGGCACGCGAGCCGCACACAGACACAAACACACCAGCTTCACATTGCCTCAAACTCAACTAAAATGTCTCTTTTTGTATAGCACTGTAGTGCTCACGGTCAACACACACTGTACTAGTAGCACTGTACTCATGGTCTAAGACCATCGGAACGGGTAGCTCAGGCTCTTCGGGGTCGGAGCAAGGCTCGGGACTCGCCGGTCTCTCTCTACGCTCCCACACACCAGCCCGTGTTTGCCTCGCGATGAAGTTGTTCCAGTTGAACAAAGAATGCACTGAGTTGGGCAAAAGGACCCGTAACCCTTTTCCAGTTGATGTGATCAACTTGTTGTCGAAATGCCGACTGCACACCTTCGTGTGGTTGGTGACTTCAAACCCCGTCCTCCTGATCTGTATCCACTGCGCCCGTGTGACGTGCATTGAGGCTGAGTTTTTTGGGAAGCGGTGGAAACTTAAAAAGCCATTATACCGGCTGGAAGCTGAGCACAACGGTATACAGCAGTGTTGGTTTGATCCGCCTTCAATCCGTTGAAGATTGTGAAGTTTTCTAACATTAAATTTCCGTTGTTTGGTTGGGTTTTCCATCTTTTTACTATTTATAGTTGCCGTGGTAACTGATACGGGAAGTAGACCGGAAACTAGTATGCCGACACCTGGCGACACCGGATGTTCGCTTCTAGAGTTGTGCACAGAGCCTATAGCCCTTCACTCTAACACTCAAATTACTGGAACAGGCAGGAATGGCTCTGAACAAAGGGTCTCACTCATAGACCGCGGAACGTGTTTGAACAAGGGGGGGCCACAATCGCAAGAGGGGGTCACCAACATTTTAGGTCCGACATTATCCATAGCCAAGGCTATGCACGGTATACGAGAACACGCACGTAATGCCATCAGTCACGTCAGCCAGCACAGAACAGCGCAGAATAAAATGCACTGCCCTCTGCATAAACCCAGTGACACATTGCATCTGGTCAGAATGTCGTTTAGGACATTAAAGATGGTCTGCGCATCTGTCTTGGGTAAATCGAAAAGCCCAATGAAATCCTCACGAACTATGTACGCATCGTCAACCCATCGAAGCACTGTGACAAGCTGTTCTTTGTTGGATATGTCTCTGGATTCATCTGCGAGGATAGCATAATGTCCATCCCGAATAGGTGACAGCACTTTTCGTAAAACATCAAGTGAAATCAGGTGAATCATTTCATTCACTATGTCATGAGACATGTAGTTTTTGTCACTGAGCCATCTGCTAATTGACGGACAGTCCTCCGATCGGAGCTGCATCAACTTGTGCAAGTTACTGTTCTCGGGCTCGTTGCCGTCTATTGGAATTCCCTGGCCCGCCAGAAAACGTAGCGAAGATAGCTGCTTCAGCAGCATTTCTTCTTAAGCTTCTGGTTTAACTGTGTGTCCAACTGAGCTGCTACGCTGGGCTGCTGGGACACCAGAATTTTAAATTGAGCAACACTGTCTTTGTGATGCTTGCTGTTTGTATGCTCCCTGAATGTATCTACAGCATTTTTCCAATTATTGAAACCGTTCACGGCAAAAGCAGGCTTGTTCTTACTCACCGCTAGGTTTTTCTTAGCACAGCAGCGACATTGCGTGCAGAACAGTTTCCCTCTGGTCTCACATAGAGTCAGCCAAGCAAAATCCTTGAACCACTGGTATTGCAAGGATCGGGTGCGTTGTGAAGAACCTGTCCCTTGCACCCTCTTGGTTCTTTTTAGCACATCGGGATTGCTTGGTTGATGAGGCGTTGTAAGATCCCTGCAGCACTCACTTGAGCAGTTCCCATGGCTAGCCTCAGCTAGGTTTGGTTCGGTTAGCGTAGTTGGAGTTGAAGAACATTCCTCTCTGTTGCTTGGTTGGTGGTCCACAGTTGAAGGTTGGGGTACAGCTGTCCCATCAGATGATGCTGCGCTTTTTATTTGTTTTCTTTGAAATATTAAAAAATGGTTTTGTGCCTTTTCATTTCGATATTCCAATCCACGCCACGAACAATCTCTGCAGTCTACCACAATCACTAGTTCTACTTCTTTCGCGCGATTTTCAGTGCTGCGCAGTTATAAGTCTACATTTTGCAACATTCATGCATGACGTGTGACGTGAACAATATTGGTTTTTAAATACGCTTGATTAAATTATTACAGCTTGGGTTGTGTTTAAATTTGATCTTGTCGACAGGTTTTGAGTTGAAAAAAAAACTTGCAGGCCAACATTCATTTATTTTTTTAATAATCATTTCAAAAAGTTACCCGGGCCACGGCCCCCCTGGCCTGGCCGGTTCCGCGGTCTATGGTCTCACTTTATGCAGATGATCTTCTTCTGTACATTTCAGACTTAGCTGTAGCCATTCTTGCTGCACTTTGCATGCTGAAATAAATTTGTTTTATGTCAGGATAAGAGGTAGCAGAGAGATAAGAGGCAGCAGAGAGAGTGGACATGTTTCCCATTGGAAAAAACTACTGAATTCATTGTTCAGATCTACTTTATTTATTTTATTTCATGATCATAATAATTAACAATATATAGTTTGTTTCTGTCGACCTCCATCGCTCGATTCAACAATACATTTTGGCACTTTTTATGACTTCCGGATCTGACCGCAGCAAAAGCCTTGGACTTTCCTATCGCCTACATGCCTCTGTAATCGGATATCTCAGGCACGGAGACTGGGAAATGCACAGACTGCACCAAACTGCGACATACAGTGGCTTTTGTTTGAAACGAGTCTAGCAGCATTAGAAAAATGCAAAGGACTCCTCCAGGATACAGTGCTGATAGGTGAGTTTGCTGAGCTAACTCAGACAAATACACAACAAGATGATCGAAGCTACACTGTAACCTTCCCGAAGCTGGACAAGAGAGAGACAGTTCCAGCTGCGTCTCACTGGCACAGAGTCGGCGCTAAGCCAAAACAACATACCAAAGTGAATCAACAAGTTCACTCAACGTCAAATGCTAAGCTACCCAAAGCTAAAGTTGCATGTATCAGCCGGATTAGCCCGTCACTTAAGTTAACCCTGCCGCTGAAGAACCGGTTCATGCCACTTCAAGAGTCCACGAACGCGTCGGCAACCCGTGCACCCCTGAGCCCCGTGATAAGTCCTGACGGACGGTGCGGACGGAGACGGAACGAGAACCAGTCGCCATGGAGGCGAGCTGCGAATGTGTCGGCCACCCGTGCACCCCTGAGCCCAGAGATGCGTCCGGACGGACGTTGCGGACAGAGACGGAGCAAGAACCAGTTGCCATAGAGGCGAGTTGTGCATGCGTCGGCCACCCGTGCACCCCTGAGCCTCGAAATATGTCCGGACGGACGGTGCTGACAGAGATGGAACAAGAACCAGTCGCCACAGAGGGAAGCTGCGCATGCGTCTGCAACTGTACCTCAAGCCAACAAGGGCCCATCTCACAGAAAGCAGATGAATCAGAAACTCTGATTATAGAAGACTCAACCATCAAGGATAAAACCGGTAAGAAGATCAAAACAGGCTACTTCCCAGATGTGATGGTTAGTGATATCTAGCCACAATCGTATTGGAAAACCCCAAAATCTCACAGGTTATTGTGCGTGCAGGACTTAATGATATTCAAAGAGAACAGTCAGAACTTCTGAAGAGGGATTACTGATCTCTTGGTCATACTGGACAAAATACACATTGGGCCCTATTTTAACGGTCTGAAACGCAAGTGGGAAGCGCAAAGCGCAAGTAGCTTTGTGGGCGGTTCTACGGCGCTATCGCTATTTTAAATGAGGCGGATAAATGAGACTTGCGTCGCGGCGCAAGTGTCAAAAGGGTTGGTCTGAAGCAGCCTAGTTACCCGTAGGTGTGGTTTGGGCGTAACGTCCAACAAACCAATGAGAGTGCCAGCTCCCATCCCCTTTAAGAGCCATGAGCCCATTTGAATCGGACGAGTTGATATTTTGACAGCGCGTCTGCAGTCTCCGATGAGACAAATGCACATGAATTTCAAACTGCAAATGGCTCAGTTTATTCACACATGGAATAAGGGGTTTTCTTCCACAACTTCAGAAATACTGAGTCCTCAAATAAATTTCGGCAAAGAAAACGTATATGATATAACATGTGATATGCGGTAACTGTGGTTCTATTTAATGATATACGCAATACATTATAAACATTGTTTCTTATCAGTATTGTATGCTATCCTAATATGCATGTGTCCCCGCGGTAATAGACATTACCATTGATTGTATTATGCGTTACGTGTTTAGTTTGCGTGTGTTTAAACAGAGCACACACGCGCGCATTCATTCATTCTTTACACTCACTCGCGGTAAAACAATGTTTTTCACGATCAAATTCTCATCAATCCTAAAAGTTATGGGCATGTAGGCCTACACAATGTCTCTGTCAAGAAAATATGTGTTTGCTGTACGGTGTTTGCAGATGCATTGATTTAAAAGTACAACTTATTACCGCTGCATCAGCTGTTCTTTCCCAAATAATTTACCAAGAATGTGCGGCTAGGTAGATGGGAGAAGCAAAGTGTATACGCAAGGTGCACAAGCAATCCGTATGCATCGCATGCGCATGTATGCATGCGCCCTTAAAATAGCATCTGAACAACGCGCCACTGACTTTAAACCAGGTATTTCCTGGTCAGTAGCGCAATGGTATTCAGAAACGGCAAAATACCGTTTGCGCCAGAACACGCCTCCTCCTTCCGCCGAACCGCCCCTTGGGGCGCATGATCAATCCCTAATTTACCGGCGAGTGGCGGTGGTGGGAAAAGAACGCTCTGCGCCAGTTGTAAACTAGCAACGACACATGCGCCAGTGACTAAGTCACTTGCGCCGGATGCAAGATAGGGTCCATTAAGTCATTCATCCGTGGACCCATACCAGCAGTTGACAGGGGAATAAACAGATTCAGTCGTCTACTTGCACTGAATACATGGCTTTCCAGAGTCTGCAATGAAAGAGGAAGGGGCTTTATTGACAATTTCAACTTGTTCTGGGGGCGCACATATCTTTTCAGAGCAGATGGCCTACACCCAAACAGGTTAGGTTCAAAACTGTTAAAGGACAATCTTCTCTTCTCGCTCTCCCACAAAATCTACCCTGCCATGGTCTGACACACAGGCCACCGCCAGAGCACAGGTTGAGAAGAAGCGAGACTAGATCCTCCCCCACACATCTACTCGGCCACTATCTGACACACAGATAGCAGACAGACCACAGACCTTGAAGAGAGACAACAGCCTGCCTGACGCCATGGACACCGTGCCTTCCCCCATCGCTGATGCTGGCTTGGCGAGGAACGGCCACCCCCCTCCTCTGCACTCCCCCATCGAAGATGACCTCCAGCCTCATCTCTCCCATAGCCACAACAACAACTCCAGCTCCACTGTCTCCTCCCTTTGTGATTTTCCAACTGAATTTAAGAAACTGGAATATGTTGGCATCAAACTTGCATCTGTGTCAATGATAGCATCGCCATGTCATGGCCACAGTCTGTGAACACCCAAGAGGATGGCGCCCCAGCCCCCCCCCCAGTGGCGGCGCCAGGGGGGGGCTAGGGGGCGCTAGAGCACCCCCTAGATTGGACATAGCACCCCCATAGCACCCCCAAGAAAATAATGGTTTATTTATTATTGTTATTTAATTTCATTCTGAGTTCTTAATAAAATGTATTGTGTGATAATAATATTTTAATCACAAAAGAAAATAACAGATTGAAATAAACAGATTGTTCACGTAGCACGACACAGACACGTTGCGTGCGTGAACGTGATTGTTCAATGAGTAGTAGGCTAAGTAACAGTAATCCTGGCGATCGGTCAATTTTAAATCAAGCGTTCACAAAATCATATACACTTTTTGATCTCTTATTATTGTGGTTTTGAGTGCCTACTGTTTGGTTTCATTCATGTTTTGATTGTGACCTAAAATAATATACTCTTTTTGAAAGCATTTCTGACTCTTTGCCTGTTTAAGTTAATTCTGTCTGACATTCTAATCTGCCGTCTTTAGTTAGAAGTGTATTGAACTTGGTATGTTTAGTTTAATTTGTCGCTCATGGTAGTGGTGACCTGGTAGTCATCTGGCGCAAACTTTAATCCACACACTGAAGTAAGTGAAGTATTTGGGATTACGTTATCTATAACATCTCCATTTTAACCGTCGGAGATGAACGCGGCTTTGTGCGCGTCCGTCAGAAGTAGCCTAATGACAATAATAATACGATCGATTTGAATGGCGCTTTTTTTGTACCCCAAAGACCCGTTAGAGAGCAAACGTGTAAACATATGTGACGATATGGTGGGGAGGTGTTGTAGTAGAGAAAAATGAGACTCATATGCTATCACCCTAATTTCATAGCACCCTCAGTAAAACGCCGAGCACCCCCATAGCACCACCAGAAAAAAATCTCTGGCGCCGCCACTGCCCCCCCCCTGTACTAATAGTAGTCCTGAGTATTACTGAGAGAAAAAAGGGTTCAGCCATAGACACAGTATAAAGGAAGTTTCGCATAATCTGCTGAATCCAAGGTTGCCTACGTCAAAACATGGCAACCTGTATCATTCCTGCCGTAACCACTAAGAGAGTAAACAAAGGGACACACTACTAACCTCACAAATAATAATAATAATAATAATTGATCCGTTTTTTATAGCGCTTTTCTAAATACTCGAAGACGCTTTTCAAATAAGATAGGAATACATACAGACAGTACAGATAATCAAACAAAAGGGAAAAAAATAAACAACACCACAACAATAGGCAACACATCAAGAGAGCGGGAGAGAGTGGAAGATGGCGGAGGATGATTTGTCAAATGTTGTAGGTGGTCCTGAAGAGATAGGTTTAAGTTGACCTTTGAATAAACAGAGTGTATGGCCAGAGGGAGGGAATTCCAGAGGGTAGGGGCGGCGATGGCAAAGGCTCTGTCCCCCAGGGTGCGATACTTGGTCTTGGTGATGGAGGTGAGAAGGTTGGCATCAGCGGAGCGGAGGCGGCGAGTGGGGGAGTGGCGATGGAGGAGATCTGTTATGTACGAGGGTGCAAAGTTGTTTCGCGCTTTGTAGGTGGTCGGGAGAATCTTGAAATTGATGCGTTGTTTTATTGGGAGCCAATGAAGTTGACGGAGGATGGGAGTAATGTGTTCTCTGGAGGGGGAGTTAGGTGTGGAAATATACCAGCGAATCACATTCATATGTTTTGGTCGTGTTCAGCTCTTCATGCTTATTGGACTGTGATCTTTAGCACACTAACAGAGGTGACTTGGACTCTTATTGAGCCAGATGCTATCACAGCTCTCTTTGGAATCCCTTGGTTAGCTTTGCCTAAATCACAAGCAGAACTGATAGCTTTTGTAACATTGCTGGCCAGACGCTTAATATTAATATGTATTAATCTCATACTCTGTGGATAAAAGATATTTTTAATAATTTGCCACTTGAGAAACTACGGTGTACACTCAGAGGTTCTTCAAAAAAAATTGAAATATGAAATATGGGGACCCTTCTTGGCCTACACAAAGAAAATTACTTTTCCAACTTTCCCTGAACAAGATGAAATCTTATTTTTCAATTTTTTTTATTTTTTAGCATTATTTTCTATTCAGACTAAAATAAAGACGCGGAATAAAGACGCGAGGTCACAGAGCTCTAGTTGGAGCTTACTCCATTTATTCAACTAACTCACTCACGCATGCGCGACTCACATCAAGAGTGCAAAACCAATTAGAACATGGCATCCCGTAAAAATGCGTAACATAACATGCATTGTAGCACAATGTCAAACATAACATTTCTCCCCCCTTCACATGAATTCAAGTGTGATACTCAGTCTCAAAGTCCTGCCGGTCCTGTGCACGGACAGGGCGGGGCTCAGGTGGGGCACTGGTCTCAGGGTTTGGCTCCGGGGCCCCTTGCTGGGCAGGAGGCAATGGCGCATCAATTTGCAGTGAATCCCAGGCCGCAGAAAGGTCTGACTGCCGGGCTGAAGAAGCTGTTGCAGGAGCTGGGATCAGGCCAGGTGCAGGAGGAGCTAAACCCTTGCGCAGACGGCTGCCATGCCAGCGGTTAGCATCTACGAGCCTGAATGTGGCAGGGCCAAGCTGCTGGCTGACTTGCATTGGCTTTGACCAGAATGACAGCAGCTTGTTGTTGCAATGGGGTCGTCAAATTCTGACCCAGTTGAGTGGCAAGGGCTGGTGGTCTGGCTCACCGCCTCTGGTAAAACCGGTTCTTCATCTGGCCCTGACGTGTATTGACCCTTGCTTGGGCCGGGTGCACTGGAGTGTGGACCAGACCAGGACGAAGCCTTCCAGCGGCAACAGTAGCTCCCAGCCCGGCATGAGGGAGGCCGGAGAGACCCCTGTGGTCGAGTGTGGGGTAGCACGGTAGTGCAGTAGTGTCTGGAGAAGACTGGTGTTGAACGTGCACCCTTGAGCCAGGTGACCTAATTCCATTCTTTAGTGACTGATTAAGCCCTTCAACCCCCCTGTTGGCTGATGGGTTATAGAAAGCTGTGCGAATATGGTGAATTCCTTTCTCTCTCAGGTAGGAACAAAGTTTGTGAGACACAATTTAGGGCCCGTTGTCAGTGGTGATATTCTTAGGCGGACCCCAGCGAGCGAAACAGGGAGTCTAAGATGGAAATCAGTACCCCAGCCGTTACTGTGCCGGCTGCTGCCACCTCTGGCCACTTGGAGTGGAGGTCGTAGGTCACCACAAGAAATCTCTGGTGGTGCGGCACTACCTTCAGCTCACCACAGATGTCGAGTTGAATATGCTCCCAGGGTCGACGGCCAGTCCAGGGGCTGCATTGGTGGGGGCGGGGCTGGGGCCCTGGTCTTGCCACTGAGAAAGCAGGCTGTGCAGTCTCTGACCAAGGTCTCAATGTCTCAATGTCAATCCCCGGCCACCATACCAGGTCCCGGCATCGTTGTTTGAGCCTGACTATGCCCAAGTGGCCCTCATGCGCCATATCAAGGACATGCGCCCGAAGGACACTTGGGACCACAACGCAGAGCCCTCTTGCAACACAGGAGATATTCCAGCATGCAAGTTGTTTGCAAACCCTGAGGTAGGCCGAGAGTTTGTCCGGCACATTGTTAGGCCAGCCGTTCCTAGTGTACGAGGCCCCCAGGGAGAGAGTAGGGTTGGCGGCTGAGGCGTCCTGCAGCTCACTCAATGACAAAGTTTCCTGCAGAGGCGTGTGGAGGAGTTGTATAATGTTATGCTCTGCCTCGTCATGCATGGGGACTCCGGTGTGGGTGCGATGATGGAGGGAGATAACAGGTCGGCCACTACTTTGTCCCTTCCTGGTGTGAACTGAAGTCAAAAGATTTACTGCTGTAGGCGGTCGGCCCAGCGGTGCAATCTGAGTGGTTTGTGGCCGGTGCCTGACGTAGCCAACAGGGTGCTGACGGCTTGGTGATCAGTCCTTAACGTGAATTCACGTCCATACAGGTACATGTGCCAGCGTTCACAGGCCCAGAGACAAGCCAGTGCCTCCCGTTCTCCCACAGAATACCGTTGTTCCGTAGGACTGAGTGCACGGGAAGCAAAAGCGATTGGCCTATCCACGGCACTCTGAAGTTGAGACATCACGGCGCCTATTGTTATGGAAGAGGCTTTGCACGTCACAAGTGTGCGGCTGGCCGGATCGAAGTGTGCCAGGATTGGTGGTGAGTTGAGCTGCATTTTCAGGCGATGGACTGCCTGGGAGCATTCTGGAGTCCAGGTCCAGGGCTCATCGGTTTTCAGTAGTCTGCGCAGTGGAGAAGTTGTGTCGTAGTACTGTGGTAAGAAACTGAGATAATACGCATTCATGTCCAGGAAGGAGGCAACTTGCGCTGGTGACGTTGGCTCAGGTACGCGTTGGATGGCCTCCGTGGTCGACTGAAGTGGGCTTATACCCCCTGCTGAGAGGCGGAACCCCACGTAGTCGATCACAGAGGCCGCAAAGACACATTTGTCAGTGTTCAGCGTAAGGTGGTGCTCAGCCATGGCGGTGAACACTTTCTGGAGACGCTCATCATTGGTAGCGGCATTGATTCCATGGACAACAATATTGTCAAGGTAAATGGCCATGCCAGGGATCCCAGCCAGGATGGAGGCCATGATTTTTTGAAAGCAACTTGGGGCTGAACTTAACCCAAAAGCCAATGCGTTTCTAGCGGAGCACCCCGTCTTGGGTAATGAAGGCTGTTACGTTGCGGCTATCAGGATGTAATAGCACTTGAAGGTATCCTTGGCGAAGATCCAATTTAGAAAAAAACTGTTGACCCATGGAACTGAGCCAACATAGGAATAAAGACGCAATGTCACAGAGTTCTAGTTGGAGCTTACTCCATTTATTCAACTAACTCACTCACGCATGCGCAAATCACATAAAGAGTGCAAAACCGATAAGAACATGGCATGTCGTAAACATGCGTAACATAACATGCATTGTTGCAGCAATGTCAAACATAACACAGACATAAAGGCTGAATGTCGATTGTATTTTTTGTTTTTATTATTTATTGTTGCTTTGTCTACTTTGATGTATGCTTGTTTTTTCTTATATATATATATTTTAATATATTTATATGTTTTTGTTTATGTGTAATATAGATGCTTATACATTCTTTTTATCAATTTGCACTACTTTAAGCACTGTTTTATTATTTCATTAGATTATCACTTACGATTACTATATCTGTTTTGTTGATTTGCACAAAAAAAAGCAATAAACAAATATCATAAAAAAAATAGTGTTGTAGCAACATATTAATAGTTTGATGCCAAAATTGGAAAGACAGGGCCAAACAGTAAAGGCCTCATAGTTTATATTAGGCTTTAACAGTGGTGGCACTGGTTTACATAGATATCTCTGTGTAAAGTTTTCTTTTCAAAACATAATAGTCCCTTGCCTGTAAGAACAAGCACCAATATATAACCTGTAACCTTGTAATAAATCCTGCACTAATATGAAATCTTCACTAATAGAGTGTTTTGAGGTTTGAACTGATATGCTCCACCTGTAACTGATTCCTGAATCCTTCTGCTACTAGTAAGTGTTTAATACAAGGTCGGCTATGCTTAAGAAATCATAATCATTAGATCACATAGCATTTTAACAAGTACTACTGCATGTACATGGGTCATGGGGACAGTATACATACATGCGAGTGGAAAAAATAAACGTTGGTTAAGGCCTGGGAACTTCCACGTCCTCATGGTGTTGTTACTTACATCCGAGTCCATGTGAACCAGACCATGAGGCCAGAAGGGCCTGCCTTGCTGCTTACTGAGGCTTGACCTCACCTACTGCAGTATCTGCCAACGTCCTCTGGCACTTCCTCTGTATGGCTCTGTGTGAGGCTTCTCCTTTAGTCACTTCATCTTCCTGTTACAGGTTTCTGGGAATTCCTTGTGTTGCACATGTTGTGTTGCTTATTAATGGAAAGCCTAAAGGTTATGACTGAGTTAATTCTGACAACAATTTTGTCCCTCTCTCTCAGTGTTATGATTATTATGATTATGATTTTTATTTTCATGTGACACTTATATAATATAATTATTATTGGGATAACGAAAATTCTACTGCTAGCTAAGAATTATAATACTAATACACATTATCATAATTATGTTATTATTATTCTCTGTCACAACCTTCTACCTTTTGCCTTGGCAGGAGAAGGTGGCAGTGGAGCAAGAGCTACAGGAATGGAAAAAAAACACAGCAGTTCTCAATGTGGAAACTACATGAGCTAAGTCGACTGAAGAATAATAAACTGCGGCCCTGTGGAATAATATTAAAGCTAGGATCCCTGGACGGCCATCTTAGATGAAGACCCAGGTGGTTTGTGTTTAAACTGAGCAGCAGGTATATTTTGACTGAACAGATGGTTAAATGTTAATTAAAACCGTTTGTTATGAAAGCTTTCAGGTTTATTTTAGCTTTTTTTATAAGCAAAAGATCAAAATGTTTTTGGGAATATTAGCTCATATACCTCAGTTAACAAGGTTTCCTAGAATAGGGAGTAGAGCAGCAAGACAGCGTTTGATTGGAGGGTTTAGGGTGCATTTGTTGGCTTGATAGCTTGTTCTTAGTGGAAAATAAAAGTGGTGAAACACATTTTCCAGAAACCTCTATCAAGTTTTCCCTCAAAAGAATAAAACGGTGTGTTGGAAAATCGGATATTGCAGATATCTAACTGATTTAAATGTGTATTTGTTTTATGAATAATCAGTATCAGTATTCAGAAGGAGGACGAAAGCTTCACTAAACAAGTTCAATGTTTTATTACTTAGTAAAGATGCAGTGGCAACGAAATACGTGATAAAATGCCATGCATAGAATAGGGAAACACACACAGGTTCAGAGGGAAGGAAATGTGAGAGAAAAATTTCTCTGGTGCCAAATTTCTCTGTGCCATTAAAAGATCTTGATCCTGATTTAACTTTATCGGCTTGGCGATTCACAGTGTGTGGGTGTGTGTGCTTGCATGAGTGCGAGCGAGCGAGAGCGTGTGTGTATGCACGTTTTGGTGTGTATGAGAGAGAAAGAGAGTGTATGTAAATGTGTGTGTGTGACGTGTGTGTGTGTGTGTGTGTGTGTGTGTGTGTGTGTGTGTGTGTGTGTGTGTGTGTGTGTGTGTGTGTGTGTGTGTGTGTGTGTGTGTTTGTGTGTTTGTGTTAGTGAACCACCCATGCAGATAACCACACTGGCCCACTGTCGGGAAGGAGCTTGTGCTACCAAACCTCACATCAAAGCTGGTGTAAGTTCTCTCTTCCTCTGGGTGCAACATGGCTTACAAACTAGCTTAGCACGTAGATCGCTAACCAGGCATGAATAATGGAGGCAAATACCCGGCCTTTGTTAACAATGTTTTAAGGGGACTTTCTAAACATTTTAGTTGACTCTAATGTACTCTATACAACACTCAGGTCGTGCATGGTGCTATACTATTACACTCAATGAAAAAAAATCTGTGAAGCTTAGTCATCGTGATACCGTGATATTAATTTTGATATCGTATCGTATCGTACTAAAAATGTCATTTTGTTACATCCCTAGTGATGACCTTCCATTTAGTCTCAATGGAAGGTCATGACTAAGCTTCACATATTTTTTTTGTGTGCCGTAGAGACAAAACATGTTCAACTAGGCCTATGATAGGCCTAGTTGAACATGTTTTGTCTCTACGGCACACATGGCTAGTAAAAATAGTGGGAAAGAATTGAGTTGTCCTGTAAATTCATCACTATGAATTAAAAATACATAGATATAACATTGCTGTCTTATGTCCCTGAACTCAAGCGCGGTTATTTTCATAACAAATCCAGACGTTTGGCAGCCATTTTAGACCATAAAAAGCTGCTGGACGTGAATTGTGATCCGTGTTCTCTTAACAACACCACATTTATATATTATGTTTTCCGTTTAAATAAAATGTACAGGAACCCTGATGATTTATTTGTTCGACACGCTCAAACACCCCTAAACACCCCATAATAACCCCTACTCATAGGGGGGGGGGGGTTTAAGGAAATCGTCTGCCTTTCTTCTGTTGTTCAGTCATTGTTTTCTTCCTCTTTACAGTAGAGGAAGTGGGTGTGTCCCCACCAGTGACAGCAGTGTTGTCGCCTTACACCTCCCATCGCCTCCCATCGTGGCAGACAGACACCCTTCGGCCCGCCGTAGCCATGACACCCCAGGGGGCCCTCGACTCCCCGTCCAGCCCCAAGCACAAGGTATAGCTTCATGTGTGTGTGTGTGCACGTGTGTGTGCATGTGTGTTTGCCGTTTCCATGATGCCTTATACATTGAATCTTCCTTCAGTGGATTGTGTAATCGTACAAGAGTGCAGAAACTGTTCTGACAATTGTCCGAAAGGGGGATGTGTGCTGTGGTGTGTGTGTGTGTTTGTGTGTGTATGTGTTTGTGTGCACATTGGGCAGTAATAGTTGTTCCTTTTTATTGTGACCATGGCAGTTAGTGCATAGGTTAAATGTGGTTTAATCGGATAACCCATTTCCCCTATTTTGTGAAGAAAGAACTCGCACATTGGTCAACGAGAAGGAAGTCGCCAGCGTAGGCTGGGAGGGTTATAAGCATAGGCATTACTGGTGCTGCACCTTAAACATCAAAACAAGCACACAAGTGTCTTTGTTTAAATGAGCGTTGTGTTCAAAGTGATGAATTGAGGGCCGTACGGTGGTGTCTGTGGACCTGTGTCGGGGCCCGGAGAGTCTGCTCTCTGCTGAGGATGGGAAACCTGATTAAAGGGGCTGCCAAGGAGGCCAACGAAGAGGAGCCAGACATCACACACAAAGGTAAGACACTCGTCTGTCTTCAAAGTTGAAATCAGCTCAGCTCAGCTCAGTCATTTCTGTAACCTCCTAGTTGCAAGTCTGTTGTCTGTTGTGAGTCTGCTGACACAAGATATGGATATTTTTCCGGTTATTCTACTCACAACTCCTTTGTGAGTCTTTGCGTTGTCTTATCATTGATAGGTTTGTTGGTGAGTCAGACATAGAGCAGGTCTGGGAAGGCCGTGACACATGAAGAATGGAACAGCTTGCACAAAGCTGTGTCGTAGAAAACTAAGAGCTCAACGGTGTGCCTCAGACTAACCGAGAAACATACAGAACAAAATATCTAATAAACACTTTTTAAACATATTACATATAAAATGGAGTGAAAAAAAGAAGCAAGATATTTACACAAAGTTTAAGTATTTCAACATCGATACAGGGAATGTATTTCCTTATCCAAACAGAAAATAGTTTTTTTTTCTGTCTTTATCTTTTGCTGTAACCTGGAAACGATAGGTTGCTGTAAAGAGTATGTCCATTTTATTAGCGTGTTTATGTCAGGGGTACAGTGCCCGTGCCCAATACATACATTGCATCAGAGAGGGCTCCAAGCTAATGTTGCGCGGCTGTAACCTTGTGTGTTGTCTCGCTGGCAGGTTTGGGGGGGGAGGTGCTGGTGGTGACAGGCGACTACCCCTCGCCTCTGGTCAGCAAGCCCATCTTCAGGATGGGAGAGAAGCTGACAGTGCTCGCACAGTACGGCCCTGTTACTGCTCTTATAATGATGATGTTATTGTTATGATGAGGATAATTGTCATTTTCATTATTTATTGCTGGATCTTATATATTTGTGTTTTATATATATATATGTTGTGAGGCAGGTAGGATAGTCACGTAGGGGTCGGATGTTGATTGGAGAGGTTTTTGGTTCCATGTCTAGTGTCCTCAGCCTAAGCTGTAGGCATCCTTGTGACAATTGCCACTCACCCTACCTGCTTATTAATGACATGGAACTGGAGAAACTGGAAGTCAATTAACATTAAGCAATTACAGTCTGTTATTTAATAGGATTAGTGAAAAGTATTGAATTAATAAAAATAGTAAGGAGTAATTATTAGACCTTAACCTAGAATTATATCAAAACTAACATGCAATGACTATTCTCTTGCACTTTCACACAATTGCTCTCTGTCTCTCGCTCTGTGCTTTAGGCAGTACATAAAGAGAAGTTCAATCTGGCACACTTTGTCGTAACCAATCTGTTTCCGAGCAGAGAGGCTTCCTGGTGGAGAGTCCGCTCTGTCCGAACACGAACTGAGAACTACATCCCCAACACTCATGTTGCCAAAGTGTACCATGGGTAAGATGTACAACACTGTAGAGTCTTGTAACAGTCGTGTGGTCGGCCGCGGAAGGCCTTGGGTGACACAAACATCCGTCCATACAATTCCTTCATAGTCAATTCCATCTATTTTCATTGTAAGATCGATTTTCTACTGGTCGGAAAAAAATAGACAAATCCGTCACTATAGGCTACTGTTGAATAATATTTATTATATATAATATTTTTGCATAACCACTCATCTAGAATCTAATTTCAGGGCCTCATGCCAGAATAATTAGTTTGTATCAATGTGTTTATGATGTTAACGGCCGTGCAATCATATCGATCTCCTTGTCTGCATCAAATAATATTTGCCTAATTGCAATTTAAAGAATTTGTTAGCAACTGGTTAATTGCTAATAGCTAGTTGTAAATAGCTAATCAGTGGCATGGGTTGGGTCCGCAGCTGGCTGTTCGAGGGGCTGGAGAGGCAGAAGGCAGAGGCCCTCCTGCAGATGCCCTGCAACGTGCTGGGCTCCTTCCTGGTGCGGGAGAGCACCAGCGATAGAGGTGAGGCAACACTACATATCATGTATGCATTCAGAGAAGCAAGACGTCAACTGGAAAGTTCCCACGGATTACATTGAGTCATTTGTCAGTAACAGCATTGTTCAAGTGCACCTCGTCCAGGCGTGACAGAGGACGTCGAGTAAAGATCTCATCTTCAGGCCACTGATGACAGAGACAACATTTGCAGGCTGTAGAATGTGAGGACCTCCTTAGTCGAAGGCTGGAAAAAATCTGAGCGGCACGCTGCACGTTTTTCAGAAGATAACTGCTGATGCAACATCATTTCCCGCAAAAAACTAAACATTTACCTTTTCTAAGCGCCTTTTTCCATTGTGAGAGTAGGCACACATTCCTTGACTACGTGATTTCTTTGGATATGGAGCTAGATGCGAAAGTACAAGTGATGGACACTTTTACACTCCCAATGAAGGGGAAGTGCAGCTGGCAAAGTATCTCAAGAACAAACACAGCACACAGCATTATTTAAAATAAGAGGATATAAACAAATGCAACATCAACAGCCTTATTTCACACAGAGTAACTGAGGTATGTGTGACGTTTGACGCGTGAACATGCTGTCTCTTCCCAGGAGTGTATTCGCTGTCTGTGAAGCACAGGGGCGTGCAACACTACCGCATCTGTCGCATGGACAACAGCTGGTACTACATCTCCCCTCGGCTCACCTTCCAGTGCCTGGAAGATATGATCTCCCACTACTCTGGTAGGGGTAGAAAACGGCTCAATACACACACTCACACACGTGCACACACACACACACACACACACACACACACGCACACACGCGCGCACGTGCGCACATGCCTGCACGCACACACCTGCCATCAAACACACACACACACACACACACACACACACACACACACACACACACACACACACACACACACACACACACACACACACACACACACACACACACACACACACACACACACACACACAATGACCAACCACAATGATAGATACCACAATGCTCTAATTTAAGAGATATCGATTAGAAACACAGTTGCATAAGAAAAAATAAAAGCCATTTCAGATCAGTTGAATGAGTATGTTTGTGTACAAATGTTCCACTAAGGACACATTTATAAAGATGAACAGGAAATGATATTCACCATTGCTTGTGTAGTGAGACTATCGGACCCAGGCAAATAACAGTCAGAGGCTTTACCCTAAAAATAGCAGACAAATGATCAAATCCCCAAATTCTCAGATTTGGCTTATGGACCAAACTAAAAATTACGGCAAAAGGGGGGCTTTGTGGTGGTGAGTGGCTTGGAGACCCCTGTCCCCCTGGTGGCCAGGTAAGGGAACACTGTGTTTTTGAAAAGATTTAAGACGGAGTACTACTGGCGCTATTCCACCGGCGGGTACGCTTCGGACCCAGCACGCACCGACAGTACCCTTATGGTAGGGCGGGGTTTAAGCCGGAGAGGATAGCCGCGGATATCCACATAAGCATTGTGACCTCATAGCAGCCCGACACAGTGTAGCCTGCTAATAAATCCAAGGAAAAAGAAGAACACAACACAATAAAAGAGAAACAATGAAGGACGTCGAAGAAGGAAACTTTTGCGCAACATTTTCTTCAATAAACGAAGCTTCCGCCATTGTCCAGATATACCTTGCAGGTACTGCGTTTGTTTGTTATTATCCCCCTGTTGCACGGAACTGACGATTCTGTTGACCAATCAACGGACGGCGTGTATTGCTCAAACTTGCCGGCACCCTTCAGGCGTCTCAGTACCCCAACGGAGGAGTACTGCGAGATGAGTGCAGCTCAATACGGCTCAGTCCGGATCACGCCCACTTTTGGCGGTGAGAACGTGACCCGTGCCGCACCTTTACAGACTGAACCGACCCGCACCCTCCGGTGGAAATGCGCCAGACAAAGAATGGGAATGGACCGAGAAGGTTTAACAGACCTAAACATGGATCGGTTCTAAAGCACAGCACAACGAAATGTGGCATGTCTAGTGTTTAGGGTGTTTGACTCCCAACTGGGAGTTGCAAGGTTCAAACCCCAATGTATGCACTTCTGCCTACACTTCTGCATCCTTGAGCAAGATGCCTGACCTCCAACATTAATGACATCACAAAAACCGATATCAATCGCTTGCGATAAATTAATCTGCAAAAATAACAAAACCGTAGCAGAATTTCCCAAACAATTATCAGCAGGAATATTTAATATTGTGTGTAGTCTAACCAAGCACATTTGTCCTTTTGGTGGTCGACAGTATTTTCCCGTCATGTTGCGGCTCTTCCATCCCCAGAATGTGCAGACGGCCTGTGCTGTACCTTATCCTGCCCCTGTCTGTCTGGGACCTCAGCAGAGCAGCCAAACACAGCTCCCCCGGTGGTGATGCGCCGCAACTTCAACTGGAAGGACGTTGACAGGTAGGAACTTGACGCCAATAAAGACGATGCTGATGGAAATCATGGCATTCATCATGTTCTCCTGCCAACCCCTCGCGGCATCGTACAATCTTCTTATTTTAAATGTGGTCTGTGCACAGCAACCATTCCAAGACAATTGTGTACGACTTTTGGAATCATGTTAAAAATAAAAATGTTCTTCTCTGCCTCACATTCTGGCAGGCGTACTTTCCATGAGGACGCTGACGGCGTTGGCACGGCGATGAGCTACGGCGTGAGGAACAGCATGGCCGCCTACATGTCCCTGTCCGGCGCTCTGGAAGGCGGCAGCCAGAAGAGGAAGAACCGCAACAAGAAGAGCAAATCTGCGTTAGTGCCGAGCTGGGACTACGACCCAGACGATGTCTAGAGGGCCCGGCCTGGCGTCGGCGCGTTGATCCACGAACAATCGATACATTTGAAAAGAACAATGATTGACAGGTCTGAAGGCTGGGTCTGTCTGTTGCTGTGGACCTCCCAGGTATTCCCCATACACTTTCGTTGTCATTGCATTGTATATGCATTAATGTTACATGAGACAGTATAACATTGTCCAGATAGAGTTATACTGGACACTGGACTGGATTTGTGCACATGTAGTGAATTTTCAAACTTCTTTCTCTGTCTTGCTCTTATAAATACATCAAAATGAACAGTGTTCATGTTTGTGGCTGTTGATGACAGAGTTATATTATCTCTGAGATGAACCACTGCGAGAAGCTAGGTGTAGAATAACTACGATTATTATTAAATCATTATCATCATTTATGATTCAGGAGATGTTTTCTTTCTCGTCTGTTTTTCTTTGCAAATTGTCCATTGAAATGTACACAGTACATCCATTCATCCATAATATGTATAAGTCATACGCGATATGTAATGGTTTGCGTGTGATGAGTGCCTTGTGTGGCAGGCTGGCCACAAACAACTGTTTCCTAGTTCCCCTTAAGAGGCCACATCTTCCTTTGCTCAACACCCACCCCTCACACCATATCCTCTGCACTGTTCAGCTTCGACGAAAAGGACATTAGCCGGTCAACAACCTTAGCCGGTCAGGAATTCATGTTGCCGAACGTCGTCCTGAAGGGTTGCCTAAATCCTTCAGTCGAGGACTCCACGGCAACGGGAGCCTCAACTGAAATCCTTGATTTGTGGCGAAAAAAAACAAACATCCGGACGAAACAGCTGCTAGTGTTCAGCGCTGGCCCCGGTGGACCTCGGCTCTCCAGGGCCGTCCGGCGTACGGCTGCAGCAGCGAACGACGTTAGTCTCAGGTCTCGCGAGGTGTTCTGTGTGGCCGCCATATGACAAGCTGATGGCTCAGCCACATAGCACGGAAATCCTCTGTTCTGCACAGGCTATATTTAGACACGCCCGTGAGAAGGTCTATCAGTTAATAAAGAAGGAACAGAAGAGTTGAAGCTTTCGTACGTTTTCACCGTGGTTGTGTTGCCACTCGCTCTTGCGTTGTTCTGTTCCCAAACCGTAGAAACTAGACAGAAGTGGTAGATCCCCATATTCAGATTGAAAGGGCCCGTTCACAGACCGCTGTGGCTAGAAGTGAGTAAGGGGGACAGACAAGATGATGAACCCGTCTGCAAATTCCCTTTAAGTCACTGCCACTTTATCTTGCTGGAAACAAACACAGCTGACAGAAACACGACCTATGCATTTATGTGGTAACATGAAGATATGGCTTTGTTGTGACGTGACTTTGGTAGTGTCTGCAAATCTGTGTGATAATGTGTGTGTGTGTGTGTGTGTGTGTGTGTGTGTGTGTGTGTGTGTGTGTGTGTGTGTGTGTGTGTGTGTGTGTGTGTCTGTGTGTGTGTGTGTGTGTGTGTGTGTGTGTGTGTGTGTGTGTGTGTGTGTGTGTGTGTGTGTGTGTGTGTGTGTGCATATAAATGAAATGCTTACATGACATGAAGGCATCTTAAGGAGATCTTTTGTGAAAGGGTGTGTGCGAGAGAAAAAGGATGCATGCAAATGTGTGTGTGTGTGTGTGTGTGTGTGTGTGTGTGTGTGTGTGTGTGTGTGTGTGTGTGTGTGTGTGTGTGTGTGTGTGTGTGTGTGTGTGTGTGTGTGTGTGTGTGTGTGTGTCAATGCGTGCATGTTTTGGGGGGCGTGTGCACTATAAGACTTGTCGTTCCACACAGACCCGTATCCTGGGTATCATTACAACCTGTTGCCTCTGGGCGTGAGGAGGGCCACCACAGGACCCAGCCGGGCCTGGCTCATTTAGCACGCTGGAGGTTCATCAAGTCCTCCAGTCTCCTATGGTTCTCTCCCTCATCAAGAGACTGACTCTGCACTTTCTACCCGCTCAATTAACCCATTCGGATCAAACACTCTGCCTTTCCTGCTTCAAAGGCTCTCGTAAAAACAATATCTGCAAGCCACATACAAAGTAATAACGGCCCAGAGAAAGTGCTCAGTGTTTACCTGTGTGTATGTGTGTGTGTGTGTGCTAGTGTGCGTACGTGTGTGTGTGTGTGTGTGTGTATTTGAGCGTGTGTGCTTGTACATGAGTGTGTGTATGCATGCATGTGGAACATCAACCCATCTGTAATAGGAATTGGTAGGAAAGCCATATTGTCTGTATGTGTATGTAAGTATGTATATGTTGATGTCTGTGTGAGATTGCGTGCATCTGTGTGTGCATGTGTGTGTGTAGGTGTGATGCATGAGTCTGCGAGCGTGCATGCATTTGTATGTGTGTGTGTGTGTGTGTGTGTGTGTGTGTGTGTGTGTGTGAGATGGAAAGTAACACATCTGGTAGCCCAGGACTGCAGCATACGGATCCGTTTACAATCGGCGTGGGTACAGCCACGCACTAGTCACCTCACCGGCCTCCAGCAGCCATGTGGCAACAGTCATGGAAAATTTTAGAAACTGATTACACTTTCTGTTGTTAATGCAAATATCTGCCTAGATGACGTACGCACACTCTCTTCGGTCTCTCACAAGGCTCCTGTCGCGAATCACATTCAGATCATTCATAATGAGGTCGATAATTAAGCGGAACAATTAAGAAAATAATATTATTATAAGTATGTAAAGATATAATACTAAGACAGCCATATGAACAACATTCATTGCGAGAAGAATAATGACAAAAAAAATATAGCTGCAAGCAACGATGACGGGGTCCTACAATATGACGTGTATGGTGGAAGCCTAATGAATACCTGATGGTAAAACTGATTTGATATCATGCCATATCTCACCGAATGGTTGGATGATGTTAGACTTGAACCAACAACCCCAAGGTCATGAGTCCGACGCAATACCATTACTCTACATGGAAATGTATATTGTATTGGGCAGATTAGACTATATTTTGAGAAATATAAGTTTTCTGTTAGTGGAGGAATAGGGAGCTTGGTCGGTAAGGTAATATGGCATTGGTACGCCTTAAAAACGGGTTTACCGGAAATTAACATATCAAAACAATCACCAACCATGTTTATATAGCAGACTGGTTCAAAATCTCTCTCAAAACGGAAGGTTGCAAATTGACGCGTGTACCGCTTTGCACTGTTCCTGGGGGTCTGTTGGCGTCCCACGGTTCGCACATCCCTCGCGGCGGCCCTGTCAGAGCTGTATAAACATATGCATATATTTCCCTTTAAAATATGTATCTATGCCGTCTTCAGCCTTATTGCTATGAATATAACACCATATAGTCCCACAGTCACCTGGTACATGTGTGCTGAGTTTACAGCTTTTACCACCTCCGGTATCAACTCAGTTTGAGTGTTGGCCTTCGGTCAAGTTGTGGTCACTGCTAAATATCCCAATGTTCTGACAATATGGGTTGCGATTTGAAAGTGGTTCATCAAGAAGAATGGTGCATGCGTTGCAAGTTTCATGCATATTGCACCTTGCTAGTGGTAATGGCAGGCTGTTTAAATGCTGGGGCCTTGTTATAGCCCCACCTATGTGTTATTCAGACCCATTTCTGGATTCCCTTACCCATTTTACGAGTTTTACATGCCTGCCACTTGAACATATTTTGATGCCAAAAAGACAGGAAAATATTTATAATTCAACGAATAAAATAGGGCTCCAACATTTTTCGTAGGACTCCTAATAAACAAAATCATCCCTTTAACCCTTGGATAAGAAAGGCATAATGGCCACAACATTTTTCACATGAATATATATTTTTTTCCAGGTTAATATTACGTATCAAGCTCTATGATCATGAATAAAATAGGACATACTTTATTCATCCAATCAGAGAAATGTAGGTGTTCCAGCAGCCAGCATACATACACACAACCCAACACAACACAACACAACACAACACAACACATGTATACATACATATCCCACCTAATAATACATACATACATAATGCCACAATCTTGAATACTGAATGTGACAGACAGCCTGCCAACCATCACACATCTGTATGCATAGACACAAAGCCTCCATCCAACAGAGCACCTCACTTGGGAACAGAAGAACCGGAGGCTTCCAACATGAACAAAAACCCTGAGCAAAAACAGAAAGTGGGACCGCCTGAAGCAGACAAAGAAGAAGGTTTGTTCTTGTTTTTGTTGGCTGCAACCCCAACCCTTGACTCTAACGAGGGTTAGGGTTAGCGTACATGTGGGAGATAGTGTAGTCTTTCTGTCTCTCTCTTTCCCTACCCCTTTATTTAGTGTCTCAGGTGATGGCCTCTTAGCAGTGAGATGAATGAGAAGTCAACACACGGTGTAGTGGACAAGAGGAGACCAGGAGGTGGCCAGTCTTGTTTTCTGTTCACAAACATAATCAGGTTCTATCCCCTCATGGTGAATCCTCTTCCTGGTCCACACGCCGCAAGCAGCTGTCCAAACCTCTGACATCATTACTGCAGTGCTGGAGAATCGAGTGCTGTGCACCTCAAATCCTGATCATCGTTTTATTTGTTTGACCTCCGACCCTCCATTCAATAAAGAAAATATTATCTTCCTTTATGTCATCCGTGTTAGTAACACAACATTTGTTCTAAACAGTTTGCAAGTCAGTACGTCAGCAAGGAGGTGTGCAGGATCAACGATAAGGGGGTTGCTGCGCTAAGGCTTCTGTTAGATATGCGTTAGAGAATCTCACGTAAACGTTCAGTATGTTTCGTGCAGAGGAATACTGGCTCAACTCAAAAAGAGAAGAGACTCAGATAAGGTGTGTTATCTTTGTGTTGCTATGACAGATTATTTTCCACTCTATATTTATCTCTGACCACTTCCTCCAGCCATCGCACTGAAACCAGGCGCGAAAGGTTTTCGTTTTTTTTTATCAATGTTTAAATATAACTGATGTGTGAAGCGTGTGTGTTTGATTCCCCAAATAATATTTAGGCTACTGCTGATTCACCGAATAAACGCAAACTGTATCACCGAAGTAGTCATGTTTACTTTCACAATGTTCACACTGTTCCAATGATAAACACGCCTTTGAAAGGCCCAACACCAAAAGGGTTTTCCACACTTCACAAGACAGCTGACATAGCGGTTCCAGCTAGAGCGAGGCCATGCGGTAGCATCATGGCAGACAGTTACAGCACATCCAGGTGAAGCCACTGAGCTACGCCGGGTTTCAGGTTGACCTTTATGAGTGTCCTGATCGTGACGTGGGACGCTTTATATTGGTCAACGTTAACAATATTGAAGAATTGATCAATGGAAAAGTTTGTCCCTAAAACCTAAACACAATTCTGTATGTTATTTTGTAGACAAAGGCCTACAGACGCAATCAGAAGTGTTTGTATTATTGGTCTTGGATGGGCATAGCCAGTGCTAACCCTAACCCTATTAAATTATTTATAAATTAGTAGCTAAGTTAACTTGAACACCATCACCTTAGTTAACTTCAACACCATTACATTTGGTAACATGAACACCATTACCTAAGTTAACATCAACACCATTACCTTAGTTAACGTGAACACCATTACCTAAGTTAACATCAACACCATTACCTTAGTTAACGTGAACACCATTAGCTAAGTTAACATCAACACCATTACCTTAGTTAACGTGAACACCATTACCTAAGTTAACATCAACACCATTACCTTAGTTAACGTGAACACGATAACCTTAGTTAACATCAACACCATTACCTTAGTTAACGTGAACACGATAACCTTAGTTAAATTCAACACCATTACCTTAGTTAAAGTAAACCCCATTAGTAGACATGGACTACAAAACTGAATGATTACTAGACTATTTGTTTGTAATGCTTATTACAGCATTAACCAATGTTAAATGGTTCATATTGTACACTTATTGTAAATTGTTACCAGTTATTTAGATAATCAGAGAGCCATAGTTTTTGCAAAATGACATTGTTTACTTAACTATTGAGTAATATATAACTATTTTAAGGAAGGGAAAACAGTATCTCTGTGTTTGTACAGTGTGGTAATATCTTCAGAATGAAAGAACTTCCGTTATGACTTGATATGAATGAGCAACAGGATACTTTTCTCACAAAGGTGGGTTGGTGGTGCTATTCTTCAGTAAAATACAAAATAATGTACAGGTTTAAGGTGTTTTAGTACAAAAACATTCATATATCCTCAATCCTGACTAGACAGACCGGACCTGTGAGCAGGGAAAACTTGGTTTTCGTTGTTTTTTTGAAACATACGTCAATAAAAAGAAAATAAGTACACACTTGCTTTGTCCTTTAACTGCTCAGACATGCCACTTAAAAACCTCCACAGCAGATCCACCCAATGTTCCAGACTGACAGGGGAAACTCTTCTGGAAAGTTAGTAACTTCTATCTAAACCTCTTGTATACCTATTTCTATTTTGCATTGTTTCAAATACAATAATGAGCAAATCAACCCTGCTTCCACCAGCTTGAAGGTCCCTTTAGCTTACTTTGACAAGCTGCTGAAAAAGAAGGATGGGACTTAAGGCTTAATTTCAATTTAATGGCTTCAACCTTAATTGCTGCGGGCTGATTTTACTGTACATGGCGGCCATGTCTGTACTGCCGGTCATTTAGAGGGCTGTAACAGAGATTTAACTGCCCCAACACAAAGTCTTGGCATGCAAAACAACAAATTAGACTATTTGCTCAACACCAATTGTGTGTCTATGTATTCAACACCAACTATATACTCAACCCCGGCTCTGACAATTTGGACTCTTCCTCCTTTGCTGCACACAGTTTTTCTCCCAAATTAAGGTCCTTCGACTCTATTGTAATTATACCAGACTGACAGATTGACAGTAATTACCATCTCACCTGAAACGGTGAATGGAAGTTCCACAACGGCAACTTCCCATCCTATTTTCAGAAGGCCAAAATTATTAATTATCAAAGCTACGCTGGAGATCATTCTGGTTCTGGTTACTGTCATGGGGTGGCCATTAGGATCCTGCAGACAGCAGGCACAGTCTTTCAGTCATCCTGCTTGTCTGCAGCATGCTTGCCCAAATCTGAAATATTATTTAATGGGCCTTTAATGGAAGTCTATGCTTTCCATTACGAATGCTATGAGCAGCTGTTTAGCAGATTTCATCTATTAAATACAAAGTAAGCCTAAAGTAACCATCATTTCTAGTTCTTGGAGAACATCAATGTCATCTTTGAGTAATGAATCATTAATAGGGAGTCAGCCTTTTATTTAGTTATTGCTTTGTGTGTGTGTGTGTGTGTGTGTGTGTGTGTGTGTGTGTGTGTGTGTGTGTGTGTGTGTGTGTGTGTGTGTGTGTGTGTGTGTGTGTGTGTGTGTGTGTGTGTGTGTGTGTGTGTGTGTGTGTGTGTGTGTCTATTTGTATGTTTGCGTGGAAGGTATCTGATCTGGCCACATGGATGTTTTCAGTCCACTCTGCTCCATCTGTGTCTTTAGAATTCCAACAGAGATGACAGCGATGAACCAATGAGTCCAAGCTATAGCTCTTCTGAGAAATCCCTATCCTGTGACGTTCAGGAGCATCACATACCGACTGAGGTGCTAGAGTTCCGCTAGAGTTACCAACTTCTGCGCGATACCTCTTTGTTTGAACAAAGTGCACGTGGGTGTACTTGCATCCAAACTCCAAACTCAAACCGTCCTTACTACTCAAAATCTCCGTCAGCACAAAAAGTCGCTTCAATCACGTAGACATTCGGAGGCGGTAGATTTACAACGTCTCAGAGAGTAAGTTTACTTCAGTTTACAAAATAAAACACTACTCAATGACCGTGGCTGAGGAGGACGGGAGCTCTGCGGTCGGTGATTCTAGGTTTAGGTTGAGGGAGAGTTTGGCCGGCAGTGTCACCACTCTGTCTACACTATGACAGTGTAATCCTGGGTCTGAAGAAAAGCTTTCCACATCTTCGCATCCAAGACTTAATGTGATCTCACTGAGATCGCATTCCTCCCCTCACATCACCATCACCCTACGCCATCTGTGGGGAAAAAGCCCCACAACCCTTTTTTAAAAAGAATGCCTTGCCGTTCAATTAGTCACTAGCTTTTGGTCTGGCCTCGTGCCTCAAGGGGAAAATAGGTTGTCGTCTTTGGACTGCACGTGTTATTATATTATCAGATATGATGACTATTGCAGGTGTTCCCTCATTTCTGTCCAGGAAAAGAAGTGCAGAAGTAGTGTCATTTGCATAGCTCACAGAGCTCCTGCACCACGAGTTGCCTGTCACAGACGTGCAGACGAGTCTGCTGACATCAAATCCCCCCGCTAAACAACTAAACAACAAGTTAGAGCCCTGAAACTAGGTTGTCATCATCCACTTTTCTCTTTCCTCCCCAGGCTTACGTCTGCCAAAGCCACAGCGCAATGAATCGCCCATAAATCACACTAAGATCTCCTCCGGCTGTTTTGTTTGAAGAGCTGCACACACTGCTGAATACCGGACTACTAATTGTGGGACGTGGCACAGGGAAATCTTTTTTTCAAACCTTTTCTTTTTCCGTTCTTCTGTTTTGACCGCATTAGTGTGTGGCTGTTATGCGTCTGGAGCTGAGAGTATCTCGGAGTCATCTTCCATCCATGCGAGACCCACCACTCTTCCACCCCTCTACACCACCACCATCACAACCATTCTCCTCCTCCCCCTCCTCCTCTTTCTCATGTCTCTTCTCCTTTCCCTTATCGGGCTAGCCTCGGGGCGGCCCAGGGAGGGAGGGAGGGAGGGAGGGAGGGAGGGATGGCACGCTGGGGGACAGGAAAGGGAGACGGAATGACTCCCATTGCGGATGGTGACAGAAGAGAATGCCGGAGCAAAACAAATGAAGGGAGGCTGACACGGAGGAGTCAGTCTTTGAGTGGGAGGAGCCGGAGGAGCGGGAGAAGCAGGCGGAGCAGTGGACGTGGAGCTGGGCCCTGGATCACACACACAGAAGCCCTCTCCTCAGCTGAGGACACTGCATGGAGACGCCCGCCACGCGCCCCCGGCCAACCCTCAGAGCGCAGCCCAACCTGCCTGCGTGCGTGCGTGGAAAGAAAGAGTCTCACTAGAGGGCTGAGGAATGTACACAGACCCGATACCCCGATAGCGAAAGTGACGGAAAGACACGTGCACACGTGAACACAGATGTGCGCATGCCTGCACGCAAACACACACGCCTGCCCACACACACACACACACACACACACACACACACACACACACACACACACACACACACACACACACACACACACACACACACACACACACTAACACCCAAACACACACATACACAAACACACGCACACACACACACACACACACACACACACACACACACACACACACACACACACACACACACACACACACACACACACACACACACACACACACACACACACACACACACACACACACACCAAAATATGCACAAACATCACATCACTTTTGTTTATGTAAACTGAAAATAATGTTCATTCTCTCTTTCTTTCTCGCTCACACAAACCCAGCTCCCCCCCCCACCCCGACACACAAACAAACACACACTCACACACTCACTACTCACACACTCACGCCTACACACACAAAAACGCACACACACACACACGTACATTGGCTGAAATCCCCTTTCCCCCTGTTTAATAATATTCTATGCAATAAACATCTAATTGACACTCGTCCTCATAAAGTATCTAAGAGCTAGTTATGTCTGGAATCTGATTTTTTTTTTTAATTCTCTTTTCTGACTATGACTTAGACACAAATAATGATAGACACAAATAATGGAAATGTACAAGTATTATCTGTGCTAACTATTTTTTGTAATATTCTGACATCTAGTGGTAAAGTCTTCAAAGTAGTTGTAAAAGTAGTTACTACGTTTAAATGAGTAAATAAATAAATACATCATAAAAAAAAACCTGTAACCTTATTCAAAATTTGATTTGTTTTATGCCGACCACTCATAATGAAACGAATACATTAATTTCTGTTGCGATTAAGAAAAAAATGATAATATCTCTAATTAATTTGTTGTGCTTTAATTCATTATTAACAGGTAATCCAGAAGAGAATCCCCAAATCTAAAAGAGATATCTCTATACATTTCGTCTGTTCAATCAAATTAATTTAAGCCTGTGACTGTAAACCCTCAGCACGATGAAACGGAAATGATGTGGAACGGAGAAAACCAACGCTTTCCGGACGCTTCTGCAGGACGGACCGTGCGAACTCATATCCAGTCCGCCGAGAACTAGTGACGCCGTGACTATACTGCAGTACAAAACAACTTTACAATGGACTGTAAGGAGGAAATAGACCTCTCAGCACCTGGGCCTTCAGTAATAGAGCGCTATTTTACAAGGTGGTACAAAGCAGGTGAATATATTTTTGTTTATCTAGTTGGTGATGTTCATTTTTTATTTATTTATTTAATTCTCTGTGTTAATGTTAATGTTTCATGTTATGTTTTCTCCGGTTTAATGCATTAATGTGGTTATATTGTACGCATTCAGATGTGAAGGGACAGGCGTGTGAAGACCACTGCATCTTACAGCATTCAAACAGGTAAGCACCTAGCAGCACGTGTCGAACGCATCTCAATCATGTCTGCTGGTGAATTTGAGGAAAAGTTAGTTCAATAAGCGTCCCTCCTTCCATGTAGATTATGTGTCCTCACCTTAGCAGAGACTCACCCCATCCTTCAGGACGGCCGGACTATCAAAAACATTAACTATAAGATCAGCAACGGTTGCAGTCGGCTCAACAATAAAGTAGCTGGGAAGTCCAAGCGGGTAAGACATGGGCTTTGCTTCTACTGATTCATATAACGTAGGCTATGTGATGTCATCATCACTGTTTTAATCTTCATAAGTGCATAAGTCTTCGCTCAATTATATCCACAGGGGGGGCAATTCCTTACAGAATTCGCACCTGTATGTAGGATAACATGTACAGATGAAACTGAATACACAATCTACAGGTGAGTTCACTTATTTATTCTCTACAACAAATGCCACATTTGGTGATCTAGCCCAAAAATAAAATCCTCATCACTATCCTAACTGTCTTGATTATGTATTGATCTTTCAGCTGTATGCGAGGACGTCTCCTTGAGGTCAATGAAGACATATTGATAAATACATCTCTCTTGCTGAAAAAGGTGAATTATATTTCTTTACAGAAAATACTTCTCACGGAACTATTTAATGCAGGGGAAGTAAAACATCCATTCACAGTACTACAGGATCGCTACCTGTTGTTGTTGTATTTGCTCATGCAGAACACAATGGAGGCAAATTGGCCATCAACGTTCCTGCCTGCTGACATTTCATTAGCTGTATTCACAACACGATGCCATCGGTTTTTTTATCTGCATGGTGTCTTTGACACTACCACTGTGTGGCATCATCACCAAGATTACTTTCTATATCCCTGGGCCTTTCTTACCCTTAAAGCATAAACAGTGATTTTAATATCATAAATTGGTATTAGAATTCATAGTTAAACTCTTTTAAATGTGCTTTGGAATCCTAACAGCCATCCACGGACGGATACATCGCCGTCATCCTGCCGAAGTTTGAGGAGAGCAAGCTGGTGGGTGAGAACCTCCTGAGCAGAGAGGACTTTGAAGCGGTGGTTTCCAAAAGAGCTGCCGACGTCCAGGCCCAGCCAAGCTGATGCTGGTAGCCTTGGGTTAGGGCCGGTCTTTGGGTTGGTTCTCCAGGTACCCCACCTCCTACCTCCACCACCGCCACAGTGCTCTGAATACGAGTACTGGGGACTCGTTTGTCGCTGGACTGTAGGATATAATGTGAGCCAGGACTAGGATCCCTGGGAGGTGAACTTGTGTGTTGAGAAGAGGTCTGCTTGTACATCACAATTTACTTTTTGCTTTTTAATATATTTTTTTCAAGTGCTGATGAGCCACAAATGTTCAAGGAATGTTTATTTTGTGTAATGTTTCTATCAATTCAAAGCAGCTTCATATGCAGGTTCCAGTACATATAAAAGCAACTGCTTTACTGTACATAACATTTGCTGAAAACAATGCCAATTATTAGAAATACAACCTTTTGGAAAAAATAAATAAACAATGATTTAAAAAAAAATATTGTTTTTATTTTTGCTTGTCACTTTTCACAACCATTCAGCTTTCCAAAGAATAGTCCAAACTAAATATTTTATTTCTTTACGTGTCACGTTCTCAGAATGCCGGCATACTTCACTGCCTTCATTACAATATAATACATCTCTAAAGCATTGTTTTCTGTTCATCTCATCTTCTATGGCCTGGTACCAATCTCATTCATTACCTTTTAGATTCATGCTGTCTGCAAGTTCCTGCTTCAGTACCTTATCATATATATGTGTGTGATTATACACTTTCTGTAAATGTATGTTGGCCATCTAGGCAACCTCACAATGATGGTCTTCATGACAAGTACACTTCAAGGTTCAAAATGACAACTTTGTCAATAGGATCAACAAATTCTCTTTGTAAGAAAAGCGGTCCAAACTTTATAACAATACACACCAATCATTTGATTATAATACTCTGGTCAAGACGGAAGGATTAAGGTTGGGACATTGCAATATGTAACTTGGTAATAAGCTTATCTCTGTCGGTTGAACTTTTGTCCAGAAATGAATCATAATGAAAAGCCTCCGCGTGTGAAGAGCTAAATGTTTTATAGGAGGTTGAGCTTTCATGACATTTCCACAAGAACATTCATATTTGGCATTTATTGTGAGTTTTGCAACCGTTTGCTAAGCTTAGATGACAAATCGGGGTGTGAGTCACGTTCACATCACAAACGTGTTCTTCACTGTCCACGTAACAATCAGACTCTTGTATTAAGGTACATATTTTTTAGAAAACACTGCAAATCAGTGTAATCTAGAACATACTTCATAAATAATATTTAAAAAGCTTATTTGTGGACAATGATTGAGTGATTGTTGATTTTAGCAACATGCAAGTCAGCATCTCTAACCCTTTCCATGTCACTTTTTTGGCAGAGACCTACGTCAATTACAGAATATCGTGATGCAAACAGGTCTTTTTTTCTCACAGAGGCACATATAGATAAAAAGACACATCAACTAGATCTGCACCAACAGTAGCTTCAAGTTCTTGGAAAGAATGAGGGAGTAGCGGCTTCTCTACATTAAGGAGGAACACAATGATTTCTACCGGCATCAAAGTTGGCTGACTGCTTCTCCCTGGTGGTCTGGGATGAGAACTGCTCCCCCCCAGCAAAAGTATTGCCTGTCATTGAAAGGAATGTGAAAGCTGAGGACAAGTGAGGCCACAAACCCAATCTCAGACAGTGGTTAATGCATGAAGAGGATTGGTGGAGGGCACTATTTAAACCCCCGATAAGATGTGGGATGGACAAGCGAGGCCGAGGGACGGTTTTGCGTGGGCGTTCTACTTGCTCTCCAGGAGGTTCATGCCCGCCATGTGTTCCCCGAGGGGCCTGACCCCGAAGCCGTTGATGTTCTTGCCGTTGGCAGAGTCGTCCTCTCTGACAGGCGAGGTGGCATCCTGTCGCTCCCTCCAGCCCTGAGGGGAGCCCAGGCTGTTCCTCTCGGACTTATACTGGAGGCGAGAGGACCACAAGAGGAGTCAAACACCGGTCATCATGCTGGATCACATCCCTCTCCTTCCCATTTGGATGAGGGGGGGAGTCTAGCGGTTAGGTTGTTCTTGGAACTCCAGCTGATGGTTCTAGGTCCAAAGTCTGTAGTCTACCTTCTTGTGTGTGTGTGTGTGTGTGTGTGTGTGTGTGTGTGTGTGTGTGTGTGTGTGTGTGTGTGTGTGTGTGTGTGTGTGTGTGTGTGTGTGTGTGTGTGTGTGTGTGTGTGTGTGTGTGTGTGTGTGTTTGTGTGAGTGGGTTGGCTGTAATTAATCAGAGGGGGTCGGGCCATAGAACATCATCAGCCCACTGATGAATTAGTACAGTTCTATGTATTAGAACTGGGTGACACACATACACACAAACACATCTGAGTCAGGAGCCCAAACTCAACCTGTTGTTTAATAATGTTTAACTCCATACATTCACTCTTTTCTTTGGACGAAAGCATCTGCTGCACGACGAAATAGTCTTAAAGTCACAACTCAATTATTGTGGTGTCTGTGTTACCTGATGCGAGATTCTCCCCCAGCCTTTGCGACAGCCTGCATTGATTTTCAGTGTCTCAAGAGTTTTTGAGTAGCTTTCCAACTCAAACAGAAACATTGTGGTTGATGGGATCAGTCACCTTTCTGTTGAGCTTGTTGCAGAGCGGCAGCAGGCACAACACTGCGGCCATGATGGCCCTGGACGTCTGGATGGAGGAGTCCACCTAGAGGGGGACTCACAGGTTATAGCATGTAGTGGTCCACAGTGATATGCACACAAACTCAGGTTTGTCAATGTGTAAGAAAGTGCAAAGATGCACACAGAAACATGTGTCACAAAGAGCTATCAGCATTGCATGTGTCCCTGAATTTCTTCATTTCAACGGAGGAGTGCTAAATTAAGAGGAATGGCAAGGCGGGAAATATTGTAATGTAAGGAACACAGCCAAACCGCACAAACACACACACACACACACACACACACACACACACACACACACACACACACACACACAGACAGTGGCAGTGCGCTTACTGTCTGGAAGGTGGCAGTCTTGCCCTGTACGGGAGTCTTGGCGCCGGTCTGAAGCTGCTGGCAGAGGGCCAGCAACTTCTCCATCTCTGTCGTCAGTGCAGTCTTCTCCTCCTCCACCAGCTTTAGAGAGAGGTGGAGAGACAAATGTCTCTTATCATTAGTGGTTATCCAGGTTTAGCTTTGTGCTCGCACAAACACGTGCACGCAAGTACAAACACACACACACACACACACACACACACACACACACACACACACACACACACACACACACACACACACACACACACACACACACACACACACACACACACAAACACATACACACGCACACACTCTTTTCAGAAGCAATGGCTTGTAAGGTAATTCGTTTTCTGGTGCACTCTGGAGTGGTTGTTGGAGTGTGATATTTGGATAGCAAAACCAGGACTTAATACATACCTTCACTTTGACCCCTAAACTTAACCCAATAAATATGCATTTACACGACTAAGACATAGAGCCCGGCAACGATGATGAGACTAATCTTCCTCACGCAGGCAGTGTATCGAGGTTGAGAAGCTGCTGCTCTGAAATAACTATTTGATAATTACAAATAATAAGGACGCTAATTTGCATGAATAACTATCTTTAACACGAGAGCCATAAAGGTGGGCGATGGAGTTTTGTGGCAGAGGGACTGGTAGGGACTAAGTTTGCTGTAATTAATCAGAGGGGAGTGGGGTCAATAAAGCATCCTCAGCTCACTGATTATGTAGTATAGAACTTGGTGACACACACACAACCAAACACATCTACACCGGTACACAGTCAATCGCCTACGCACACACACACACACGCACGCACGCACGCACGCACGCACGCACGCACGCACGCACGCACGCACGCACGCACACACACACACACACACACACACACACACACACACACACACACACACACACACACACACACACACACACACACACACACACACACACACACACACACACACACACACACACAGATAGACACACACACACACACACACACACACACACACACACACACACACACACACACACACACACACACACACACACACACACACACACACACACACACACACACACGTGTCCTTCCATTCCCCCCTTTGTGTGATTCCGACAGGATAGTGAGGGGCAGTCTAGTTGGGACCGGTTCTGATCCTAGAAGAAGCCATTGCCTCAAAAGTTTGCTCTGCTCATTCCTCTTCTCTCCCATATTGCGTGCCAGTACTTCAGTAGAATGTAGATTTGTGTGAGAGTGTTTGGTAATTCTGTTGAATGTATTTCAATAATTCAGAAAGATGAATAAACATTGCGGTGCGCGCGCGCGTGTGTGTGCAGGCGTGTGCGTGTCTGTGTTTGATTGAATCATGAATAAATATACCTGAATGGAGAAATTGCTCAGAGAGGAGCACAGCTGGATTCCCTCCTCTGAGAGCACCTGCAAAAAATAATGAAATAAAAAGATAGAATATGGAACTTCTATGAAGCTTCTCTAAAACCAGACGAGAACAAAGCCCTGGTTTTCTTTTGACCCAACAGCAGAGAGAGAGAGAGGCAATTCACAGGGTCACACGATAGACAGGAAAGGGAAGAGAAGGAAACCATGACAACCGTGCTGACAGGCACCCAAAGGTGAAGGTGATATAAAATTATTATTATAACTACTACTATGAGTTATTAACTCAGACCCTACTGCTACTGTCCCCTCCATCTTCTTTTCATCTATAAACTACATAAAACACAATTTGAGTAATCCTACAGCACTTGAAATACTTAATTGCTGCTCCAATGGTTGTGTGCTTCCATTTTTCTTTCGACCTTGCTCGTAAAAGTATCTTCGTTTAAAAGGTTAAAGACGTGTGACGACATGAATAGGTTCCGACGATATCCAAGCAACAAGGCTGACCTGAGTGGGAATTTTTGTGACCACTCTTCATTTAGCCGCCTATTGATTCAGACACCTGGGCATAGAGGCCTCGGCCCCAACATGGAGGGGGAGGAGAGAAAGAGAGAGAGAGAGAGAGAGAGAGAGAGAGAGAGAGAGAGAGAGAGAGAGAGAGAGAGAGAGAGAGAGAGAGAGAGAGAGAGAGAGAGAGAGAGAGAGAGAGAGAGAGAGAGAGGAGAGAGAGAGAGAGAGAGAGAGAGAGAGAGAGAGAGAGAGAGAGAGAGAGAGAGAGAGAGAGAGAGAGAGATGATGTTCAGAAGAGAAGGTCACACAAACCTCTGCCTGATGAAAGAGATCCAGGGTTGTTTTCAGAAGTCCCTCCCCTCTGGCAGATCGATACAGAAACACACGCACATACACATGCACACACAGATAGTGAGATAATGGATGTAACACGAATAAAAACCTGAGGCCAGCCCTCAACAGCGATCAATAGCTCTGTATAAACATTAAGCAACATGATTTATGTCAACTAGTTCTATTTCCCAACTTCTCGGTTGGTCAGGGTTGGTCTTTCTTTAGATGGAGAATGCCTGACACTTCCTGCCTGTGCATGAAGTGGTAATTACACATATTTTTGTGTTCTTCCATACTATGTGCGAGTGCCTGTGGTTTTACGGCATTTTTATGTGTGTGTATGTGTGTGTGTGTATGTGTGCGTGTGAAAGTGTGAAAGTGTGTGTGTGTGCAAGTGTGTGTGTGTTTGTGTGTGGGTGTGTATGTGCGTGCGTGCGTGCCTGTGTGTGTTTGCTAGGCCACCTGGTGAAGAGGTACATGCTGTAGGCCATGCTGGCCAGGCTCTGGCCATGTCGGACCACCTCGTGCTCCTGCTCCTCCCACTTGTCCAGCTCTCCGTCCATGTCCGACGACAGCAGACGCAGCTCCACGCCCAGCTTGGCCATGCTTGTCTGCTCCTGCACGCGCACACACACAGGCACACACAGGCACACACGCACACACACACACACACATGTGCAAGCATACAGGCACAAACACGCACACACACACACACACACACACACACACACACACACACACACACACACACACACACACACACACACACACACACACACACACACACCCACACCCACACCCACACACACACACACAGAAACATTAACCACCAATCCACATTGCAGATATCCATTTACCATTCCAATACTACATTTCTCCGTAGTCTACCTTGTATCTCGGCTGTTTGTCACCTTTTAAAAAAAAGCTTTATCAAGCACAAGCAAACCAAACACAGACACACACACGCATACACCACAACAATCCATTCTCCCTCCTAGAGACAGCCAGTCCACAGAAGATGATGAATGGTGTCCAATCACAGCAAGGAACCAGACGGTGTATCTCACACATAATGATGAGAGGTACAGCAGGTGAGGAAGGGGGGGTTACCTCTGCATCCAGCTTCACGGCTTTGGTCGTCTTCAGGTTGGCCGTGTGTTTCTGTGTGTACAGAGCAGCCTCAGTCAGTCATGAAACACTTTAATAACATGTATGAGTGGGATATGTGTGATTAGGGTGGCACTCACCCCAGGTCTGGGAAGAGATAAATATGGTTTCTTGTCACCTAGAAACAGAAACAAGGTTTGAGAGCATGTCTTTGCGGCGGACTCACGTTACGTTTTGCTTTGAAGATAAAGGTTATTTAGGGGCAGCTTTTGGTTTCGTGTCTTGCTCCAGGCTCCCTACAGGTATACTGCGGACCTAAGACTACATAATACTGCATAATCCTCCTGCCTGGCTTCTCCAGTGTCATGATACTTTCTGCTTAATGAAGTACAAACTCATTATGTAAGTGATCGCCTGAGGGTAGATGAGGGGTCCGAGAAAATGTCTTACACAGAGGGGGTGGGGGGGGGAATGTAATAATTATGGAAATTAGAAAGTTTTGCCTTTAACGCTGTCCTTAAAATGACAGTACTCGAACACTAATGTACACACAGTCAAACAGTTTGAAAAGAAGAGCCAGGAAGGGAGAGAAAAACAAGAAAAAAAGAGGAGCGCGAGGGCCCAATAATGACATTGATAGAATTCTTCTCATGCTGGCTTCTGCTCTGAAGTGAACGTTGCTTTCATTGAAGCTGACGACACACAGAGACACAGAGGATTCACGGATCTGTCCTCCCTGGCACACTGAGGGACCCACTGGTCGAAACATCACCACACGTGCAGAATACATTCCGCCATGAGCCCATGAGCAAGGATTCATGCTGATCCTTAGCGCTATTTCATCTCATAAAGAAAGAGGACAGGGTGATCTAGGAGCTCACATGTTAGTACAAGACCCCCTCGCCCCTTAACCTAAGACAACGTATCTTCACAAATGGTCCATCACGCTATGGTCCATAGCGCTGGTCCTGCAAAGTGTCAAGGGTTAAAACCCATTAAAACCTATTACCTTTAGACAACGTTTTTGCTTCGGATGACCAGCGGCTTCAGTGTGAATGGAGTCATGTACGCAAATGGTCCAACCCCAAAACAGCCCTTTTTTACATTCAGCCGGTATAGCGTTGTGGATCATAACGTGGTGGACCATAGTGGACCATAGTGGACCATAGTGGATCATAGCCTGGTGGACCATAGTGGACCATAGTGGACCATAGTGGACCAAAGTGAACCATAGCGTGGTGGACCATAGTGGACCATAGTGGACCAAAGTGAACCATAGTGTGGTGGACCATAGTGGACCATTTGTGTGGTGGACCATAGTGGACCATAGTGGACCATAGTGGACCATAGCGTGGTGGACCATAGTGGACCATAGTGGACCATAGCCTGGTGGACCATAGCGTGGTGGATCATAGCCTGGTGGATCATAGCCTGGTGGATCATAGCCTGGTGGATCATAGCCTGGTGGACCATAGGGTGGTGGATCTAAGCCTGGTGGACCATAGGGTGGTGGATCATAGCCTGGTGGATCATAGCCTGGTGGAACATAGCTCATAGGTGGACATGGGCATAACGACTGCATCCGTATCCACGCACGAGGTCACAACGTACCGCGGCGCCCCTCGGTCACGTCGTTGATCTCTCGCAGCAGCAGCGCCATGTCGCAGAGCTGGGACTCCCACGCCTCGCAGAACACCTCCAGGTTCTCCTTGGCGATCTTACTGGACGGGTGTAGCGCCAGCGTCTGGGAGGCTGAGATGATCTGGAGGAGAGAGGGAGAGGCAGCGAGGTAAGAATGGAGTAGGAGAGAGTAGGAGAGCGAGAGAGAAGGTAGGACAGAAGGGGGAGATGGAGAAAAAGAGAGGAGGGAGAGAGGGGGAGGGAGATGAAGAGTGGGAGACAGAGGGGGAGAATGACAGACGGAGAAAGGTTGGACTTCGCGGGCACAATGTTGGTAATGCTTGGCTAGTGTTGCACAGCATGAAGTGTTAAATGTTGGTAGGGAAAACTTAGAAAACGAATTTCTCTATTTTTTTTCTTTCTCATAATTTCCTCCCCAAGACAGAACAATCTTACACTTTAAATTCCTGGCAGAAAATACATCCAGCGGGACAGTCCCCATTTCATTGAGTTGTCAGCTAATTTGTTCAGAAAAGGCCATTTCTAAAACACACAGCAATTACAAGTTAATATTTGATGCGTCAATTTCTGGCCGGTTCAGGTTCTGAGAAGGACACAGAGGCAAACACACAGGAGGGTTCAGCCTCTTCCTCTGATGGTTCAGTATTTAATAGCCAATTACCCCTGGGGACATCTCTCCGTTACAGGGCAGAGAAATATTACCAAGCAATCACCTGCTGTGATGTTATTGATTGGCTGACCGTTGAACTCGTGAGCAGAGTCATTAGTGCCGGGTCACATTAGAGCCTGACTTTAGGCTCTCAGGGAGACCGGAATGTTCTAGACCAGAGGTAATTATAGTGGTGGATGGCGTCCAAGAGCAAACACCATCAGACGATGGGCGGGAAAGGCAGAGCTGTTTGTTCTGTGTTCTGAGACGGACCAATGGAGGACAGAGGAAGTCGGTCTGTCTGTCCATCTGTCGTACTCCCCCAGCCCGTTACTGGGCTTCACCATTACTGCACCCTCCTTTTTCATCCTCAGATCTTCACTTTAGGCAAAAACTTTAACAATTTTAAATTTGATCCCTCATATCTATATTTCCCCCTCTTTTGAATCCAACCCCCTTGATTTAATTATCCCGGTTTCCGTTGCCTGAACAAAAGGACATCTCAGGGGTTACCTGTGGACCGATCACGTGGAAGGTCTCCTCAGCATGGACACATGTGATCTCCAGGGGCTCCGTACCGGACACGTGGCCCAGCAGGCGACACGTCTGTAGGAAGAGGAGAGAGAGTGAAAAGAGGGATGTTACCGTGACAACCTCTCCATCCACTGTTCGCTTTGATACAAAAACAACATAATGTAGGACACCTTAATAGGATGAAACTTTGCATCAGAATTCATGAGAACTTTGATCTGATGACAACGGTTTCTATGTTCTAGAGACATCCCTATGTCACCAACATATCCGATATCTGCAACCACCACAACCTTCTTATTCAATCTTACAATCTTTCTTACTTTATATTGACATTAATTTATAGTAATTTAGTGGTTCTTTCTTTACTCAAAGCAACTTTTAAGTGATGCCATGTTTCATCATGCATTTTGTAAACAATATCTCACCTCAGCAATCCCTTTCATTTTGAAATGACATAACAATAATGCTAATCAACCCTTACGCAACCAACCAACCAATGGGCTACCATCCAACCACTTATAGACTACCAGCAAACAACCAACAAACCAACCAATAGGCTACCACAAACAACCAACCAACCAACCAACCAACCAACCAACCAACCAACCAACCAACAGGCTACCACCAAACAACCAACCAACCAATAGGTTACCATCAAACAACTAACCAATGGGCTACCACCAAACAAGAAACCAACCAAACAGAAGATGAGTACTACGAACTTGACCCTGCCCATCCCATCTTCACCACCCACCTCCACCAGCTGCTCCTTCTGCTCAGTGAGGGTGCGTGTGAACTCCCCCACCGCCTCCAGGTTGCCCTCCCCTCCGGACACCTTGAGGGCTCGCAGGGGCAGCTGCTCCCCGTGCAGCCTCAGGAGGTCTGCCGCGCGGCTCACCGCCACTTTGTGGAGCTTCAGGATGGGGGGAGGGAGGGGCACGGGGAGGAGTCGACGGGAGAGGAGGGGAGACGGAGAGGAGGGGAGTGGAGCATAGAGGAAGGTTGAATTAGAGTAGTAAAGATGAGAGTAACGGAGAAATAACATAAGATGGGTGAGGTGAGGCGAGCGGAGGGGAGGAGGGCAGGGGAAGACAGGGACGGAAGAAGTGTAGAGGGAGAGACACAGACAAAGAGACCAAACTGATGGGCGATCGAGCGGGTATCAATATCAGACAGCGTGCTTCCTGGGCGCGCGGGCCGGCCCTGAGCGGCAGGCAGCCGGTCGCTCACCTCACGGTGGAGGTCGCAGGCGCTCTGGCAGGTCTTTATGATGCACACCTCCACCCCCTCGGTCACCTCCTGGTCCTGGGCAGCCTGCTGCTCAGGGGAGGGGGAGACACGGAGGAGGTGTTGAATAATGGATGGAATGGAGCAATATAGAGGATACCATGCTGGGTGGTGGAAGGACGGCTTTATGAAATTATATAAACAAAAGGAATGTGGCAAGGATACAGTAGCAACATGAGAAACAATTGCATCTAATCATTATATAGATGTTTCAGTATTATAATATACAAATGTTAAAAGAATACCAAAATAATAAAACATAAACAATAATTAAACATAGAAAGGCAAGAATCCAGTGTCCCCCTCCGGTGTTTCCTCCTTATTTATTCAGTATGTAGATATAGTAGATACCAGCCAGCTAGTTCAGAGTGGACCGAGTCACTGCAATGAGTCATGCACCGCATACTAACTTACTTTGCAAGGAGACACACAATACAATTCAGCGTTGAATGAAGTTATCATTGGGGAAGGCTGAGATGACCCTGAACATCAGACTGTGTACGATAGTATCAGAGAACTGAATAAGTCCTGTAATACTCTGCTGAACGGGCCTTTGTCAGGGACCAAGTGAGTGTGCTCAGGAATACTGTGAGTGTGTGCGTGTGCGTGTGCGTGTGCGTGTGTGTGTGTGTGTGTGTGTGTGTGTGTGTGTGTGTGTGTGCGTGTGTGCGTGTGTGCGTGCGTGCGTGCGTGCGTGCGTGCGTGCGTGCGTGCGTGCGTGTGTGCGTGTGTGCGTGTGTGTGTGTGTGTGTGTGTGTGCTGGGGAGAGACCGTATGTGTGTGAGTGTAAAGCTGGATTTACATGTCCTAAATACGTCACGTTTAAGTCAACGTTTTCCCACACGCCCCGAGAACGCCTGTGATTGGTCAAATGCACCGCGTGTCTGTCTCCCGTCCACCCACAAATCCCAGGGACCACATTGTAGCCCTTTAAAAGGGCTTTGTTTGACAGCACTCCGACACATTAGTTTGAAGTATATCAGGGGCCTGTACTTTACTGTGTGTATCAGCTACTTGTGTGCGTCGTCTTTCGTATTTTATCCCTGCGGAAACCCCCAAAACGTTCCCGTTTCGATACAGAGACGTTCCACCGAAGAAACTCATTTGTGTGACTGAATGAAGCTTTCATAAGGGGATTTTTAAGCGTTGGCCCGTCTACAAAGTGTTTATTTGAAACCTTTGCACACACTTTTCTGCTGTTTACTACTGCCGGCCGTCTCCATCAACAGGATCGGACGAAATAAATATAAAGCAATATCAGCCCAATTTAAGCTCTTCTGCAATCAGACTGTAGAGGAACATAGAAAGAGACGTGTGAGACTACAGAAGTGCCAACGTGCAGAAACAACTCGAGCATCTTGAGCATCACTAAGGCTTTAACACAGCCCTGGAGCACACCCAGCCGGCCGGCCCTGGAGCACACCCCGGCAGGCAGCCCAGCCGACCCACCCTCCAGCCAACCGGCCATCCGGCCAGCGGTCCGGTACGTACCGCTTCCCCCCAGGCCTGCGCCAGCTGCTGGGCGTGCTGCCGGGCCACCTGGCACAGGCCCAGGATGGCCTGCCGCTGCTCGTGGCTGGTGTAGGCCGAGTCGGTGAAGTCCTCCGTCCGCTCCACCAGCGCCTCCAGCTGACCCACCAGGCTCTGGGGGGGCGAGGGGTACAGACCACCGCCCTCCCGCAGAGACTCCACCCGGGACTGGAGGAGGGAGGGAGGGAGGGAGGTGGAGAAGGGAAGGGTTTAGGAAGGGGGTTGGGTGATGGTAGGGGCAGTGAAATGATGGAAAGAGGGAGGGAAGGAGAAAGGGAGGGAGGGGGGTGGAGAAGGAAACAGGGAGTTCGGGAAGGGGGAGAGAAGGAAGGAATGAGTGAGGGAAGAATAGGGGGAGCGAGGGAGGGGGAGAAGAAAAGAAGGAGAAAGGGAGGGAGTGAGAGAAGGTAGGAATAAGGGAGGGAAGAAAAAAAGGAGGGAGGGAGAGAAGAAAGGAAAGAGGTAGGGAGGGAGCGAAGGAAATAGGAAGCAAGAAATGGAAGGAAAGGGGGAGGGAGGGAGGGAGGGAAAGAGGAAGGGAGGGAGGAAAAGAGGGAGCGAGTAGTGGAAGGAAAGAGGGATGGAGGGAGGGAAGGAAATAAGAAAAGGGAGAGAAGAAATGACTGATTTTAGTATACTCTAACCCACCCTTGGGAAAAATAAAAGCACTGCCTAGAATGTGTCGAGACCCTCATCTTATATTAACCGCTTTAGTGACCCCTCGGATGACCCCGTTGAGGCCATCGGAGGTCAGGATAATAAATACTGCATTCATCAAATGCATTTCTGCTGTATCGTGTTTTGTGTGTGCATCTGAAGGGACTGTTATGGCAAGCAGAACCTCTGCCTACTAATGGGCCTAGAAATGACAAGCACGCACAGAGAGGATAAGAAACGGCTTTCAGGAATTTAATCATTTACATTTAAAATGAAACAGGGCAGATAAAGAGCCTGAAAGAGGCACGCTTTCTCTGTTCCCTTCTCTAAATTAGGTTTTCTTCCTCCTTTTAATTCCTACTTGAAACCTACTAAACTCCAACCAAGTGTTTTGTTTGCTAAAACTTTGGGGGCCAAAGTGGTGATTAATTGCCTGATGGAAGGTTTTCTGAATCCAACCGGAAGACTGCAGACTGGTTCAAGTGTTTACAACCGGTGTTAAGTTGGTGCGTAGTTTTGGTCCTTAAATGGGCTGTAGCTCAAGGCACAGAGGTCGATTTCTTTTTAACAACCGGGTATCTGTCTCACAGCCACCATGGTTACGGTGCATGTAGTAGGACGTGGCAGGGGCACGCTATCTGTTATATGTATTGATCATCCATAGTGGTGAACTACAACCATAGACCTAAAGGTATTGCTATCTGTTATATGTATTGTATTGTACTATTGTTTCTCGTTTCAAAATACAATACAACTCCAGAATCATACCTACAGCGACTTTAATTACAATTGGCTGCAGAACCTTAAAATCCTGATTGAAATCCCAAACGAATCCCATATCTCCAAAACACACAATTATGTTCAGACAAATGTTGATGTTAAATGGTATTCCGTTTGGGAGAACATTTCCAATTATTTTGGCGAGAGTTACACACACTCGTGGGCAAAACGACGACAATAGGCGGGTGGCTGCCTTCCCTGGCCCCTCCCTACCTTGAAGTCCTTGATGCCGTTGTAGAGGCTGGCTGGCAGCACCCGGGTCTCCCCGGAGCTGCGCGCCTCCGTCACAATCTCAATGACTTGCTCCAGGGCACAGCGCATCCGCTGGAACACGGCGTCTTTGTTGATCCGCGCAGACTCGCAATCTGGGTGCCGCAGGCAGGTCTGTCGCAGGGAGTCAGGGTCAGGAGGAAAGAAACCGTTTCGTTGCGATGGCATGTGCTCTCCTCCCTCACCCCCCATCAACGACTAACACTCTCCCTCGCTCCCTCTCTAGCCATCCTTCTATCTCTCCATCATTCCTTCTGTCTTCATTTTCTTCCAATCATTCCTTCTCTCCATCATTCTCTCTCCGTCATTCTCTCTGCATCATTCTCTCTCTCCATCATTCGCTCTCTCTATCATTCTCTCTCTCTATCATTCTCTCTCTCCATCATTCTCTCTCTCCATCATTCTCTCTCTTTCCATCATTCTCTCTCTCCATCATTCTCTCTCTCCATTATTCTCTTTCTCCATCATTCTCTCTCTCCATTATTCTCTTTCTCCATCATTCTCTCTCTCCATCATTCTCTCTCTCCATCATTCTCTCCCTCCATCATTCTCTCTCTCTATCATTCTCTCTCTCTATCATTCTCTCTCTCCTTCATTCTCTCTCTCTATCATTCTCTCTCTCCATCATTCTCTCTCTCCATTATTCTCTTTCTCCTTCATTCTCTTTCGACATTCTCTCTATCTCTAAACCCCACCACCCAATCTCTCTCTTTGTCGCTATCTCTCTCCCTCACGGTGTCCATGTTCGTTATTACTCCGTGGTAAGGTGCTGTTGATTTGACTTGACATGGACCGGAGGGTTTGATACCAGGAATGAGGGCTGAGGGCTGAGGGCTTAATTATTTAAGGCGGGAGATCATTCATGAAATCCAACCATCTGAGACAGCCCACTGTGGGAAACTAGAAGAATTCTGTGGGCCATGACCTTGTGATGTTTGGTATTAATATTCAAGAGAATAGCCCTGCTGGGATCATATTTGTAGAAAAGAAAATGTAATTTGTATTTTTAAGAAGATAAATAAAGATTTATATCATTAACAAAAAATAACAACAGGAAAGAGTAATTAGGGAGAAAAACATAGAGGATAGTTTGCTGTTCCTTTGTTCACACATACCTGTCCTTCGATATCAAGTTTTGTAAAAACAGACAAACAGATATCAATCAATGCAATGTAATTATGTTCTTTCACTTACCTTGACATTGTCGATATTGCTATGCACATATCCCAACAATGTTAACAAAGGCAAGTGTGAATGAATTTCCCACTCTGGCATTGTTGGTTTACCTTGGAGGCTGTGAGGAGCATCATCGTACACTTCTCCAGCACTGCCCTGGCGGCCGCCATCCTGGCTCTTTTGTTCTCATCCTTCAGGTCCTACAGGACAACAAACCGCACACAGAGTCAGATGTTTACACCCACAAACATGCACACACGCAGACAGAAAAAAGCATGTTTAATCAAGCAACAAGAAAAGTCTAACTTTTTTTTTTTTTTACTTTGAAAAGTTGGTCTCAGGAGCATTGGAGCGCTATCAAGAAGTAGCAAGTCTCCTTGCTTCTGGGGATGCAAAGATACCACACAGATTCCACATCCACTATTGAAATAGATTCACAGACTCTCACACACACATGCACACAAACGCACGTACAGGCACACACACACACACACACACACACACACACACACACACACACACACACACACACACACACACACACACACACACACACACACACACACACACACACACACACAAACACACAAACACACATGCACAGCTCCGCTTACTGCAGACAAAATCACTGCACAAATCTGAGGTCACAGATGATCCAATTAGCAGAGGGAGGGAGGGAGGGAGGATGGGAGGGGAGGGGGGGAGACAACAAACAGCATCTCTATGAAGGGAGATAGTCTGTATCTGCTGTGTATCTGCTGCTGAATATATACCACCAGCACTGCCATCGTGTACATTGGACCAAAATAGCCATCTCGGAAGTGGCAGTTATGAGATATGGAGAGAGAGAGAGGTAGAGGTAGAGAGAGAGAGAGAGAGAGAGAGAGAGAGAGAGAGAGAGAGAGAGAGAGAGAGAGAGAGAGAGAGAGAGAGAGAGAGAGAGAGAGAGAGAGAGAGAGAGAGAGAGAGAGAGAGAGAGAGAGAGATCGAGGGAGAGAGAGAGAGAGAGAGAGAGAGAGAGAGAGAGAGAGGTAGAGAGAGAGAGGTAGAGAGAGAGAGAGAGAGAGAGAGAGAGAGAGAGAGAGAGAGAGAGAGAGAGAGAGCGGTATCTGAATCAACTGGTCTCCAGGCTCATTGCCACAGATTACAAAGACAATATGATTATCTCTCATTATGTTTCCTTTTCCTCTGCACTCCTCTGGCCTTGATACACAGCCCCCTGTGCATTTCAGAAGGGGAGATGTGTGCAGAGGAAAAAAGGAAGAGGAACAGAAGGAAAAAAAGCATGTGATAGCTAGTGCACGCGGTGCTCTGGCACAAAAGACCAGAGGGGTGGGAGGGTGGGGGGGCGCTGGTGGTGGGTGGGGATAAATGAGAGGAGAAAGTGGTGTTGTGTACAATGGGTCTGATGAAAGCAGGTGGAAAGAGAGAGAGAGAGAGAGAGAGATTGAGAGAGAGAGAGAGAGAGAGAGAGAGAGAGAGAGAGAGAGAGAGAGAGAGAGAGAGAGAGAGAGAGAGAGAGAGAGAGAGAGAGTGAGAGAGAGAGAGAGAGTGAGAGAGAGAGAGAGACAGAGAGAGGGGGAAGGAGACAGACAGAGGGGGAAGGAGACAGACAGAGGGGGAAGGAGACAGACAGAGTAGGGAAGCGACAGAGATTGACCGTCAAGGAAAGTGAGAATGAGAGGAAGAAGAGGAGAGGGACAGTGAGAATCTGAGCGAAAGAGGAAGAGAGTGACTGACAGGAACAAAGAGAGAGAGAAAGATAGATAGAGAGAGAGCGAGAGAGAGAGCGAGAGAGAGAGAGAGAGAGAGAGAGAGAGAGAGAGAGAGAGAAAAGATTGAGAGAGAAAAAGTGAGAGAGTGTGAGAACAAGTGAGGCAGAGAGAGAGTGGTCACGTGACGCATGTGTCAAAACACAGCCCTTAGTGCAGTTTAAGCCTCTCTCTCCGGGTCTCACACCCGCTGCACTTTATCGCCGCCGCTGCGCTCGGCGCGTGATTTGTTTTAGCGGCAGAGCCTTGGAGAGATGGATGCATCACAGTATCATTGACAAACTCTGACAGGATTTATGAGCCTCCAAGTTGGGGCAAAACCTTTCCTAGGCGCCCCGCCGAACGTTTTTGTCTTCCTAAAAAACGCTGGCCAGAGTGAGGCACTGGCAGAGACACTGTCGGGGCCCAAAGGTTCAATCTAGTTCAGCTTTCATGGGCGGTTTAGAAATGCCAGAGAAACTTAATGAGAGAGCACAGACCGCTGGGTGACCTGTTACTATGGCAAACCATGTTGTCCTTTTTTGTTGTGATTTGGAAACACATTCTTCAGTGTGATTGTTTTAAGTTTCTTTCTGATATATTTGTCTTTCTAATTACAGAAAATACTTTGTTATACTGGTGGATAATCTGCTCTTTGAAATGGAAATACTTCACTCCGAGACACGATGTTGATGTTCTACATCAGAATGATGGATTAGTTTGTATTTGCATATTGACAGGTTTTAAGATTAAACCAAGAGCTTCTTCGTAGTCAGCAGCACAAAATTACAACCACAGAAATATGATACTGAGGGAGTGTGTGTGGATGATAGCTAGTTTAAGCAGCCTCACCCGGTTGAGTCTGATTGGACCCAGCCAGGTGAGGCTTCTTAAGCCAGCCATCATCCACACAAACTCCTACAGATACACACACCCCGGCCCCCAGAATTAGACACTTCAATGCTAAATCATTGAAGTCAGCTCCATTAGTGTTGGCGGACATTCATTCATTCATAATCCTTCATAATCTTTACTCACATTTTGTCGGTCTCCTGTGAGATGCGCGAACTCCACCATCTCGTTGCCGAACTGGCTGAAGATGTGGACAAAGTCTTGGAAGGTGCTGACCCTCTCTAGGTGGTCCAGAGTCACCAGGACCTAGGGTGAGACGGAGAAGACGTGGGTGGAAGCCTCCCCCAGTTTCAGGAGGTGCCCATCGAAGAAGAAACAACACTGAGATTCTTGGTGGAACCATCGCAGTGGACAACCTGGGCTGGATTTTGAGGGCGAATGGAAGAGCTCAGCTTTAGGGTAGCAAATGAACGTCATGTTCTGAGGGAAAACCAGGCAAGCAGAATCAAAGGCTGGATGGGAATGTTTGGTTTTGGAGTTCTGTCAACTTTCAACTTTGAAGTTTGTTTTCAGCCTTTGGTTCGATTATTGTTGACATATTTAAAAAACCAGCAGATCTTTTTTCCCTGAGCAGATCGTGAGTCAGGCATAACTTGACTGTATAATACCTGTTATTTCATGGAAAAACACTTTGGCATTAATAATAATACAAACATAAGCTCTGAATGATGTTTTTCTTTCTTTCTCGTGAATGGACGGCGTTCAAACCGCCGGGCCCTATTCAAGCTGCACTAGTAAGTCGATAGAAATGCTTAAGTCAGCGCTAGTGCACAACCGCACTAGTAGTAGCCTGTAGCTGCAGATGTGGATTCAGCTGATGAGGCTAAAGCCACTGGAAGCAGTGGGCTCAGCAGCTTCATTCAACATCCACACAACTAGGGTTAGAGGGAGAGAAGGGGAGGTAATTGTGTTTGCCAGTCTGTTCAAACAAGGCTCACCGGATGTGATTAAGCCCTGTTTTTCCATTCTTGGCTCTGCCTGTCTGAACGCGGTAGCACCCACACACCATGTCCCCAGGCGGAGGAGCACGCCCAGGTACGCGACGACGGCGCCGAGAGCTGCTGCCTGCCACTGTGCTTAGTTCAAGTCGCTGCTAAGCGTGACGTTTCCCTTCCCTTAGCTCTGGAGAGGCCCGGCCCAGAGTGGCTCCTCCAGAGAACAGTGGCTAATCTGCTCTGAGAGGAAACGCACATCACTGATTTGACTCTGTTGTGTGAGTGGCTGTCTCTTTGTTAAAACTGGGTTACATAAGAGGTTAGGCTAAAATGTGGAGTCTGCGTGATTTCCAAAATGTCCAGTCTGGGATAAATGAAGCACATCTTATTTTACATGTATGACTATCTATGTGTGTGTATGTGTGTCTGACTATTGAGTGGTGTTTGCGTGTGTGTCTGTGTGTCTCACATATTCATATGCAAGCCAGATCCCATCCCCCCATTGGACGATACACTGCAATGTTGAGTCACTTCTTCAACCCGCGTTCTGCTTTGTTTCGTTCTTCTGCTGCTGTTATCTGCTCTCATTGCGTCAATGCACTCCAAACCATCACTGGTACGACGCATCTCTTTCGTGCTCCTTCTCAACTTTTCCTCCCTCTGGGATTTAGGGGAGGGCACTTTAGAGGGCTCAGGGTTTAGGGAGGTCTCGTAAAATGTGAGTCTGTGTATCCCTTTGAGGCTTTAACTGTGATTAACGGCTATCCAAATGCACAAGACTTGCCTTCTTCACCTTGCAAGTGGAACACTTAAACCAACTGCAGCTCGCACAGCACTGCTCCCATCACCTTGTTGCCCGTGGCAACCATACTGTACTGTTCTCCTCGCTCTGTTTAGCGTGGCATCTTAACACATATTGTACTACTAGACTCCTCCCCTTGCTGCCTATGACAACCAGACACATATTGTACTGCTCTCCTCACCTTGATGTACGTGTCAACCAAACACATATTGTACAATCACACTCCTCCCCTTGATGTACGTGGCAATTATACCGAACGTCTCGCCTCTCCTTGTTGCCCATGGCAACCATTCTGTATTATTCTCCTCACTGTGTTGTCTATGGCAACCAAGCACAGACTGTACTACATTCCACACATTGTTGCCTTTGGCAACCAAACTGTACCAAGCTCTTTCCTTGTTGCCTGTGGCAACTATACCATACTACTCTCCATCCCTTTGGTGCCCATGGCAACAATACACATAGTGGACAACACTCCTCAGATTGCTCCCCATGGCAGCAAAACACACACCGTGCCCCCCCCCTCACCTTGTTGCGCGAGGCGATGATCTGCTTGATGACGATGCGGTCCGCCAGCACCAGGACCTTGGTAACCGAGGACAACAGTAGCCTCGCAGCCTTCACCATGGCAGTGCGGTCGCTGAACACCGTGGCGCGCCCGTCTGTCTGTGTTGGGGTTGCCATGACGATGGCGGCGGCGGTGGTGGCGCTCGCGTCTGTCAACTGGGCGATGGCGTCTCCTGTAACAGTGGAGTTGATGAGAGGTCAGAGGTCAGGTGAAGGTCACATTATTTTATTGACATTAACATTTACATTTAGGGCATTTAGAAGACGCCTTTATCCAAAGCCACTTACAATAAGTACATTTGTAAGAAGAAGGTGAAACAATATATCGCTGTCGTTCCAGTAAGGATGTTCATAGAACTAAGTGTCAAGCACCAACCATTGCTTGGTTAAACCGTTCCCCGTACACAAAAAGACAGCTGGGATAAGATTTCTTATATTAGTGTCTGGTTATTTATACAAACCTGTTGCCCCGTTTAGAGAAATAGTTGCTTCATTAATTTAGGTTGTTATGTGAAATATATATCACATAACACCTGAAACCCAAGTGCGTATGTCAATGATGGAATGGAAAAGCCTGAATAATGAATAAGCACGCGTAACCAGGGGTGTTTCACTGGCAGCACAGTAGGCCCTGCACCGCAGTATCCACGCTCAGGTTTATAATTCAGGTGGATCAATGTCTCACACAATCCACAGCAGAACCACCGGTACTTGTACAAGATTACACTTGGCTAATGCTCAGTATTACCCACAACAAAAGACCAGCCGTCCACAGAAACAGGTGATAACAACCCCCAAACCCCTCTCAGATCTCTTCAGGGCACTGCTCGGACCTTCCTCTAATCTAGGGAGAGGGCGTGATGTCCCTGGATGAAGGTGGCATGTCAAAGTGACTACATTGAGAGAAGCAGGACACCAGCTATGTTGGCCTCTGGGTATGCAGACCAGAGATAGGTCAGAGAATGACCAGGGGAACTTTATAAGAGACGTCAGGTGGCCGTGGTTGAAGTGCACATGATGAAAGGCCCTATGCATTAAGGATGTGTCTTTACTTCTTTGTGCTTCTCATGACCCATGTACGCATGGAGCTGCACGACGAAAACATTGAAATTACATTATTAAACCTCCTTACTACTTCATAATATCGTATGGGCTTTTTGTGAAGTTACGGTCAGCACAGTGAAGACACACTAGGTTGAAAGAGAGAGGGTATGACGGGTAGCATATATCCTTAATGGAATCACACCGGGGCTGCTTTAGTGCCCACAGGTTGAGCCATTGAGCCAACACGCTTACTAACTTATAGTAATGAGACCTCTAAAGAGATAAGACAGAGCCGAGGAGGGGGGCATACACTTCAAGCGACCAGAATAGAGAGCTCTCTATGCCTGTATGCAGGTTCGTTGGCTCCTCCCTTTATCTCTTTGGCCGCTGTCCTGGAAGCAGTTGCCCGCTGACAAGCTGATTGACCCAGACAGACGGCTGGTCAGCCCCCGACCCTTCTGACCAGCTGGAGCATCCTGGCCAGACCCCCCCCCCCTGGACAGCCTTGCCTTCTCCCCCCTGCCCTCCCTTGGGATCTCCTCCTCCACCACGGGGCCCCCAAGAAACCCCCAGAACGGCAGAGTGGCAGACAGAGAGGAGGTGGAGAAGAGAGAGAAGGAGAGAGAGAAAGTAAGGTGACACAGGGAGAGATGAAACAGCCCCTCTCCCAAGGCTCTGCATAGACACAGGGGGATAGAGAGGGATGGATCATGACCTGTATGGCTTTTCCTATCCTAGCCCAGCTGTTCACATTCATCTTACCTTTCCTTTGTTATTTCATTTCGGAGATAGGGAATTGAATCACAACGGGACCAAAGGACTGTCTCTGCGGATAAGATTGAAGGGCAGTACATCTTGTTTTGTTTCTTTGCACAGACGTCTTCAGTGATTCCCGTTGCTGTCCGCGTTTGAACTCCAATGGTGAATAAAACATCTGACAACGTTCTCTGATCATTGGTGAAGTAATCTAGGGGTCGAGGGACGGGTCTTCTGGGTCCTTCAGAGCCAGAAGCGAATGCTCTCCTTCTGTTTCTTCCTATCTCTCTCTCTCTCTCTCCATCTCTCTGGCGTCCTATCTATCTCTCTCTCTGTTTCTCTATTTCTATCTCTCTCGCTCAAACAACCCGGTTGTGATGGATCAGAGCTCGACTAGAATTCAAACTGACGTATAATACAGACCCTCCGCTGAGCCTACACTCTTTATGTAAAATGGAAAGTTTTGCATTTTTATTTTCTAAAACTTTGGGGAAAAATTACCTTCCGGAAATGTCACAAAATGAAATCTGGTGCTGGTTCTGTCTGAATGTGTGTGAACCTCCCACCACAGGTGGGATCTGATCTTACAAGAGATATAGAGAAAGCAATATAAAGAGAGAGAGAGAGAGAGAGAGAGAGAGAGAGAGAGAGAGAGAGAGAGAGAGAGAGAGAGAGAGAGAGAGAGAGAGAGAGAGAGAGAGAGAGAGAGAGAGAGAGATATATACAGTATATATATATAGAGAGAGAGAGGTCAATAGATAATGTTAAAGAGAGAGAAAAAGAGCAGGGCAAAGAGACACTTTCCTGACCTTTCCCAGTTGAGCCTTGTCTATTTAGAGATGAGTAACTAAAGCTCATCAAGCTAATGCTATCCATCTGCCTATATTGAATTAATTAGAGCACACAGGAGAGAGAGGCGTAGCTAGCTCTACCCTTCCCTATGGGCTCAGTATTATCTGGGCCTTTCATCCTCTGCCTTCTAACCATTCTGTTTATTTGGTGGAGAATTGGGCAGAGTTTCAAAAACATCTCTTTGGATGAAAGTGGGAGACATCATCCGTTTTGAAAGAAGTAATTGAAATTGAAATGTTGAGAAAGTAGAATGAGGGATAAACAAAGAACCCCAACCCCCCCCCTTCGCCCCCACACTCATACAAAATAACCGTATTATCACCACTGTGTTACGTCTGAAGTCCTATCTAGAGAGATAGTGTTCCTGTCATTTGGTAGGGGGAGGCAGACAGACAAAGCAGTTCTCCACCACGGCCAAGGTTGCTGTTGACAGCCAGCAACCAGATATAACAGGGCTGACTGGATTTGAGGTGGCTGGTGGTGGTTGTCATAATTGTAGCTGTTAGGGAGGACAGGGGGTGACTAACAGGTTAGTTTCCCAATTTCCCCCACTACAAGTTGACGCAACGTGAAGTTAAAATGTCGACGTCAAACGTAGATACCATTCGGGATATTGTGTCTCAGTAGCACAACATGTTATTTGCTTTTGACGATATATTGTGATGTAACTCTGAGAGGTTGCGAGGCACTCTGATAACACATTCACATCAAATATTTATAGAAAAACCTGTATCAGAAGGAGGTGTCTGGCCTTGCATGGATAGGGGCTACAGTTGTGTTTTATTAATGATAATCAACCATCTTATATTCACCCAACTGAGAACCTATTGGAATGACAAGAAGACAAGAATAGATTTGATCCAGTATCAAAAAGGTGTGACAGGAATGTACCAGTCAATGCTCCCTAGCATTATCCAGACCCCCTCTGCTGCATTTCCCCTTCTTCTTTATTACCCTCCTGGTGAAAGACACTCCCCAACACTGAGAGTACATATCGCTTCAAAGTAAAAGTCCTGATGGTTTATGAGCCACTCCTCCTCCCAAACTAACAGGAGGGTCTCTAGGGGCAGGGTTGTTCAACCAGAAGCCAAAAGGTTTTGGGTTTGAAACTCCAATGTCTGCAGTCTACCTGGAGGCATCCTTGAGCAAGGCGCCTAACACCTACACATTCATCAAAGGTGCAGTGTGTACAATTGAGTGGATCAGACTTGAAATTTTCTTAATGAACAATCCCATGAAAATCTGAATCTTCCGTTACCTTAGAATGAGCCCTTTCTTTATAATAGAGTGAGATAGACTGGCGGGTATGGGAGAGAGAGGGGAGGACATGCAGAAAAGGACCACGGGCAGGAATCAAACCCGCTGCCATCAGGACTGAGCCTTGATGTTACGCGCTCTAACCGGTGAGCCACCGGGGTGTCCCTGAACGAGCCCTTTATGTCGACATAGGGGGGCGGGTCCTCTTCCACAGAGCCCGCCATGTTTCTACAGAAGGCTATCGCAGATCAGATCAACCACTCTATAAAGGAGTGGTTTTAATCTTTAATCATAATCGCTATCTTAACTAAAAGCTACGTCTTTTCAGCCTGACATTGTCAGAGATAATGGCAATTGCATATTATTTCTGATACCTCTCCGTTAACTTTTTTTTCTCCAAGGGGGATCAACAACAGGCACTGACCAAAAAGCCTCTGGATGCAATTGAATGGATCTACAACCAATAAAGTGTCCTACACAACGCCCAGACTCGAACCAACGGCTAACTGCCTTTATCTGACCTCTCCGTTGCCTCTCGTCTGACCAGTTCGGCAGAAGTAGTTGCATTGAAGCACACCGCGAAGACTACTGCCAACAACACAGTAGCGTGTATGTTCTGCGCTCGCGCGTGATGCAATAAGCCTCCTTAGCATCGGGTGCTGCTAGTCTCGTGGCGCTTGCTAGTCCGCCCCTCCCACACACCACGCTGATTCGCTGGTTGTGTGCTAGCAGCACAAAACCTTTGTAAAGGCATCATATTGAGCACGCTCCATATTAGATAGACGGTTGTGATTGGTCCGACACAGACCAGGTCTGCTAGACATCTGCTGAATGCCAGTGCAAATAAAACATTCACTTGCAGATAACCCTAACCCATATTTTTCCTAGGTTGATGACCTGTCATTTTACATACTTAATAACTTCATATATTTTATAAATCTTTCGAGGAACTTGACACTTGGCTACTCGCTGCTATCATAGCCACTCTTACGTCGTTGGAAAGGGAGGGAGGCGAGTATTCAGTTGGTCTGCAACTTCAACCTCTATGCTAGATGATACTGAATCCTACAGACTGCAACTTTAATTTAAATTCAATCAAAGAAACTAGACGAAAAATAAATAAATAATAATAAAAAATATGTGAATTCAACACCGGGGGGTAAACATTGTGTGTTTTTAAGATTGTACATTTCCATAGGCTGCTTTCGTTAAAAAATATAAAGCCCAACATTTAATGTGATTCGACATAAACTCATAACACAAACACGAGGCACCCTCTACCTGCTCGGCGCGCCTCGAAGCAGGCCTGGCCCATCTCCTCCTTCAGCTCCTGGTTCTCCGTGGCGATGGCCTCCCCCACGGCCACGAAGCGCCCCACGGCCACGCTCACCGCCTGGCCCACCCTGTGGATGGCCGCCAGCGTGCGCTCCGACTTCTTGGGCTTGTCTTTGTGGTTGATGAGGGTGGTGATCTGGATAGAGAGAACAGGAGGGGATTAAGCTTGGATAACTCGGGTGTGATTTAGATAAAGAGAAGGGAAGGAGATGTGTTTCATCAATAAGGGAGAGTGTGTGAAACACTGTGCTATTAAAGGGCCCCTATTTCACCACCATGTGAGAGGTCATTGACCATTACAAGCAATGTCAAAATCTACGCTATAACAACATCACAGGTCAAAGAGCCCACCCAGAAGTGTGATGGCTAAATCCTAGATCCCACCTGGTGGTAGAAGAGGGGCTCTCTAAAAGCAGTCAAGGTAGAGTGCCAACTGATTTGGATGTGGGTCCAATGGCTGCTACCTCAATGTTGTTATTTAAGGTAAAGGTGTCAAACGCGCCGAGCCTTTGTGATTTGCTCCTCCAAAACAAAACAAATCCAATTACCACAGGAGAGCCAGTGAGAACTTTTAAACTCACTTCTCCCCACTTCGACATAGACACTGTGCGAGCGAAAACATAATGAACGGAAAACATGAACAAACGCTTGGGTGCGGCTGTTGTCCTGCTGGCAATTTGTGCTATCAATTATGAAACGGTAAGCGCCAAGAGTGTCAAATATTTATACATCGCCTCTCAAGCTGTGATCTGAGTTAGAGAGAGATAGTTAAGACAGAGTGAAAGAGGTCAGTAGGGGGCATTGGAAAAGGTTTTAATTGGCGCGCAGATAAAATAGGTCTCCAGGGGTGCTGCTGTGTGTGTGTGTGTGCGTGTGCGTGTGCGTGTGCGTGTGCGTGTGCGTGTGCGTGTGCGTGTGTGTGTGTGTGTGTGTGTGTTTATTGGTCTTCATTATACACTCACTGGTGTTGCATGTCCTTATGGAGACGTAATCAAACCCAGATTGCCCAGTCACCCTAGAATTGAAAAAAGTGTACGACTTTATCGTCTATGGAAGTGAGAATGAATGGAGTGGACATTTTTTCGTTTCGAAACTCAAAAGAAAATGGAATCCGTGACTATGTTAGACTCGAGATTGCAGGGACCGCCAGTGTCTTTTTTTTAAACGAAAACAGAAGGCGTGCTCCAACTTAATTTTTATTACTGTTGTTGGAAGAACGGCAAGTTAATTTCTTACAAAATATACCCCAGAGCACTGCCGAAAGTGAGGAGGATCTTAATGAGAAAGACTTGCTACTGCACAGAAAAGGAGGCTTTCACAGAAGCCAGAGGACCCAAAAACTGGTTGTCACTAAAGCTCCCTGCATACAGAACTGCACTTCCCACTCCTGATTATTGGTCAGCTCAGGAAGTTGTGAAAAAAGTAGGAAAGTAACATATATATAACAGGAAGCAAAACAGCCCATGACAGGTGGGGTTGTTTGGATAAAACAGTGGTCAAGGTGATTAGAGCACTATAGTCGCAAAGGGACTCCACCTCTCTCCAATCAGACAAGAGGAAAGGGAAGAGAGACTGGAGGGGATTGGCTGTTTCACCCAGGAACATCTCCACTTTAAAATGACTGATCTGAACTGTCATTAACAGATACAGTTTTCCCACACCTCGATCTATACGTCCTCTAACTATAGGTATTTACCTGCTGTAGGAGTCGATAGTGATAGCATATAATACTTAAACATTCCACTGACCACAGCTTCTTTAGTGGTCCTCATTAACACCGTTCTACCAGTCATTGATTTCCTCTTCTGTGTGTATTAATTAACTGTGCACTACTATCGATTTGTGATAAGCCAACTTTGTGTGAGTGTTAAAGGGGGCATCTGCTGTCTCTTGTCGCTTCTGTTAAACATTCATACGATTTGCCCTTCTTATCCTATCTATAAATACCTGTATAATACAATGAATATTGTTCAAATTCATAAAGGTTAGGAAAAGATTGAGTTCTTAAAATATTTTGATAATAATACTGATTTCTCTTGACACACAAATATTAAAAAGATCTGATGGTTATTACTTCTTTATTATCAATAAACCATGTTATTCATTTTCTGAAGTTAACTTCTCCCCTCCTAGACTGGATATTACTTAGCAATAAGCCAAGCTTGCTAAATATAAAACAGGTCAGTGACATTTAGAATGAGAAATAGAAGCCCGCCTGGACAGGTTCAAAGGTCAGTGTATCCCCCGCAGAGCCGGTGGAACAATCAAAATGAACATCAGTGCTGTAGGGATATTATTATTATCTTCCACAATATGACCGTTTTTGAAAAGAAGATGGCATCTTTTATTGGCAGTGTTTGTCAGGGCCCTAGATTGGCCCGTAGAGGATTGTAATTATTAAGTGATCGCACTGTGACAGATTTTTTGGAATCTGGTCTCAGAACAGAATTAGATATGGCTAAATCACATTCTCATAGGGAAGGAACACAGTGTTCTTGCCCGGCTGGCTATATATAGTCATAGTAGTATCCCTGTCTGGCCATATATTTAAAAGTACATACTTAGAACAGTAGGCTGATATAGCTGCAGGTTCTCCAAAAGGAGTCCCAAAGATTGAGTATTTTGGCCTTCACGTATTGGCCTTGTCTCTAGACAGTTTGTCTCCAGACAGACTAAACTCGTCTTCAACTTCCTATTTTTGTGCATGTGTATATCTCAGTTTTTTTGTTCCAGGCCAATAAATTATGCCTAAGTGGAAACAAACAAACATTGCAAAACCGGTCGATCGTTTTCTACGATGCCAAAATGTTTTCTCCTGTCTCAGTGCACACTGAGACAGGAGAAAACATGTTGTTTCTGAACAAGAATCAACGTATACCATTAAGAGACTTGTCTCTGTACCATCACCACCACCACCACCACCACCACAGCTCCCCTCCCATCCTGCTGTCTTACGGCCCTTTAGAATGAATATCTCCTCCCTCTTTGTCCGCCACTCCTCCTCTTGTGCTTCTTATCTGCCTTTTCGACTCTCTGATCTGTGCTACTGCGTGTCCTCCCTCATTCATATCCTGCTGCACCCCCTTCTTCCTCCCTCCTCCAGCCCCACATGGCCTGATGAAACCCAGCTACCCCCTCCTCCATAGGTCCCTCCGTCTTCTGATTCCTGTCTCTCTACGGAGTCCAGCGTCGTGTCTCGCCCCAGGTCCCGCGAGGGTTGGGCTG